>NC_053025.1:236674272-236830300 GCF_003073215.2 Triticum urartu | reverse complement strand
AGCATTTGTGCTATCTGTGGCTTCAGTAGATGCTGGTGCACGTGTAGTGCCAGCCATCGGATAGACCCTGGATATGGCTTCAATACCTTCAACATTCTGCTTGAAGCTCTGGTGTTCGACATTCTGAAGACTTATCGGTTGCTTGGCAGGCTCAGGGTATATTGCTTCAGTAGAGATATCCACATCTGGCAGGAAGATGTGATGGTTTCGGGCTGAGGGCTGATACGAGATCGTAGAGTGCAGTTTGATCAGCCTCATCACCCAAGGGGCATAGAACTTTAGACCAAATAGGTCCGAGCCTGACGCTGCAAGTTGACGTATGAAGAGATCTTGTGCGTTGAAGCATTTGCCATGCATGATATAGAATATGAGAGTCTTCATTGCACCCTCAATCTTGGCATGTGGTGAGTGTCCCTTAATGGGCCAGAGAGTCCGCCGGATAATGTGATATATGGTCCTGGGCAGGTACTCTAGGTCTTCAACGAAGAACTCAGTTGGATAGGGTGCATCCTGAGGCAATGGCTTCATCATGGAGAGCATCTGACTCATATTGGGTTCAGGTCTCTGAAATATACTCTCAATAGCTTCAGAATGAAGTTGACAGCCTTCCTCGAAGAATTCGCCTGGAGTGGGCAGGCCGGTGAGCTCAATGATATCAAATGCATTGGCTTCATGATGGACATTTCCGGTCATCCACTCCAGGATCCAAGTCTTCGGATCTCTGTTGTATCCTTTCATATGGAGAGTGGCATAAAACTGAAGCAGAAGCTCTTCGTTCCAGTGCTCTTCATCAGTCACAAATGGCAGTAGACCCACTTGCCTGAAGCAATCCAGTGCTTCCTCAAGACATGGCAGACCAGCAATGGCTTCAACCTCAAGGCGCTTGTGAGGGAAGATGCGACCTTGGTTGTCTAAGATGCATGAATAATAACTGCGCTGAGAATAGCTCCAGAACCTGTCTGATATAATCCTTTCCCTTGAATAGGGGTTCTTGGAGCTATTAAAAAAAGTATTGTCTGCCTTGAAGCTGTTTATATCAAAGGAGCCAGGTGCTGATGCAGGACCTGGGAACCTTGGAAGCCTTGGGACTGGCTTCTGGACATGAGGCCTGTGCTCTATGTGATAATCAAAATATGGACCTGCAGCAGACTCAGGAACTGAAGTGTCTGGCTCAGTTGCTTCGCTGTCCGCTGAAGCATTTGGTGGGGCGGGCTTCACATTGGCTTCAGTGTTTGTAGTTGTATGGACAACCTCAGGCACTTTCTCCTGGAGAACTGCATCTTGATGGAGCGAGGAAGTGGGT
Organism: Triticum urartu; assembly: GCF_003073215.2. Classification (NCBI taxonomy): domain Eukaryota; kingdom Viridiplantae; phylum Streptophyta; class Magnoliopsida; order Poales; family Poaceae; genus Triticum; species Triticum urartu. Next base: position 236,828,997 of record NC_053025.1, on the reverse strand, counting down.
TCTGGAGGTGCTTCTTCATTGTCTTCGGCTGATGCAGCCGGAATTTCTGCAGACTGGACTTGAGGCTGTGGACCTTTGCGAAGCCTACGGAACGCAGACGACGCTTTTGGTGTCGGAGTGAGCTGGGCCTCAAGGTCTTCTTCCTCCTGAGGGCGATCCGCCCATGATTCATCTTGTGCCATTGGCGTCAGAGGACGACCAATACTGATGAGTTCGCTTGTTTCAAGCTGAGGAAGAGCTGCATCATCTTGCACATTGTCCTGATGACCAATGTCTTCAGCAGCTATTGGGTCGGCTGCTGGAATATCTTCAGCGTCAGGAGCCTCTGTGGGAGCAGGCTCATGAACTGTCAGTCTTCTTTCTGCATTGGGGTGAATGACAGAAAGGGGTTCAACCATCAAGGGCTCTGTGGGAGCAGCCCTAGATTTCTTAGTCTTGCGCTTCTTTTTGCTGGGGGCAGTTGGAGAGGCTTCAGTGCTCTTCCTTTTTCTGGCTTCAGCTTCTGCAGCTCTTGTCTTCTTTAGCTCTGAAGCTGTTGACTGGCTCTTTGGCTTCGAGCCAGTCGTGGCGGTTGGGAAGACAATCGGAGTTGCTGCATGTCCTGATGCCTCTGGTTCACTCACAGTAGACTGCTTCTTCTTCTTTGCGGCCATCCTTGGGTCGATGCCAGGACGCCCAAGTGCCTTACGCTTTTCAGCCTCGTTGTAGGCTTGAACGCATTTTTCTGCCAAAGACTTCATCCTTTCACGCGAGCCCTGAGCTTCAGCACGCTTCTTCAGAAAGTTTTCTTTGAGCTCATGCAGCATGATTTTAAAGCTCCTCACTTCCTGCACGCTGAGGCTGGCCATGTGCTGCTTGAACTTAGCCTTTTCGTGATCAATCTTCTGCTTCAGCTCAACAATGCGCTGAGCAATGGCCAGTTCTGAAGCAAATGCGCCTTGGAAGGCGACGCTGAGTCCAACAGGCAGCTGCAGATCATTGAAGCTTATGTCTGGTGAGTCAAACCATTCATCAATGAAGCTGTGGATGATGGCGACATCAAAAAGAGGCAGATTGTTGAAGATTTCCGCTTCTTCCTTGCTTTTGATGAGCTGCTCTAGTGCGTCATCACCCAGATCCTCATCGCTGGATAGATCAATGGCTTCACTGCGCAGAATGGCAGCAGCAGTGAGCTCTTTGCCTGTTTGTTGCTGGGGCTCCTTTTCCTTCAGGGGCTTGGAGACGCGGGATACGTCTTCAGACTGCACACTGACTTCAGGAGGTGCAGTTTTCAATGGCTTCGCCCTTGAGATTTTTGAGGCAAGGGCTGGCTTTGAAGCTTTTGGTTTCTTTGTTTGCTTTGGCTTCGGCACAGCAGGAGCTTCATCAGACTCAGAATCAACTGGAGGGTCATTCACAGCAGTCCCTTGGACTAAGATGTGGGTGATTAGGCCCTCAAGATTGGCAAACGGACCGATGATATTGGGTTCCGCGTCGCGTGTGCCATTTGCCCTTGGTGAGGAGGAACCAGGGTTGAAGTCAAGCCCAAATTTCTTCTTGTTTAGCTTCGCTGACTGTTGTGCAAACTGAAAGTGGCGCTTGAAGAGATTGTCGTCACGACACCAGAGAAGTGACGACGGATGAGCATCTTCAGGCTGTGGTCCTCGGACCATGCATGGGTAGAAGCCTTGAGCAATGGCTTCATCTCTGGTCCTGGGTACAAGGTTCTTGTATAAGATATCCCCCCATGGACTCTTGATAGCATTCTTTTCAGCATACTCCTGGGTGACGAAGCGGTATTTGAACCACTGTTCTGCCCAATAGCGTCGAATCCATTGGATTCGGGTCTTGCGCTGCCCATAGCTCTCTTCTGGATCTGTTTTGTAAATTTCTTCCAAGTCTTTAGGCTGATCCTTAGAAGTTCCCTCGCGTCTCTGTCTGCCCCCCTTTCTTGCTGCTGCTACTGAAGCCATAAATTTTAGCTTGAAAGGCTTCAAAACTTTCAAAGGCTTCAAAGGCTTTCCTTTTCTGGACCAACAGGAACTGGCTTCAGGAGAGTTTATGTGATGCTGTAGGAATTCTGCAAATGAATGCAGACTATGAGAACCGAAGGATTCCCCCACGGACATGTACCTGTGACAGCATTAAGGTGCGAGGGAAGGGGAAGAGGTCATATGCATTCTCAGAAGGTTTTGAAGATTAATCAGTTTAGAAGACATTGACCTCATTGTGCGAAGACATTCACTTATAGATAAGAAGTTGGTTCCAGATTTGTACGAACCCATAGATCAGTACAAGTGAGGAATCTAACTACTTTATGAAGCACAAGTGAATATACTAGGCATGTTATGAGATGCAGTGAGAGATCTAACTAGTGTGAAGAGAAACTACTTATGGTAGAAAGTGACAGAACCGTGAGATCAAAAGAAACTGTAAAAAGAAGTTTTATTTACCACACTGGAACTGCTAGACGGAAGGAAGTTGATGTCGAGCAGTTCAGTCCTCCGTGCCCTAACTTGGCGACGGAAAAACACCTACGGCGATGGCGGAGAGGACGATGTCCGCGGTCGGCGTGAGGACGGCGTTGGAGAGGTTGCGGCAGCGAAGCGCTTCGTCTCCGGCGTCGTCGAGTGCTAGCGGTGGCGCTAGGGTTCGTGCGAGGGTGGAAGAAGGAGATAATGACCGCAGTAAGTGTGAATTTATAGACTCAGGGGCAGCACTGTGCTATTAAGCAGGTGCCCCTGGCGGTTCGTATTTGAGGAACGCGTGGCCAGTTAGCGGAAGTTTGGGGTTTGTTCCACATCCCACGCACGCCTAAATTGTCGGGCGGTCGTTCCTGCTACTCCGGATTTTATGTGGAGGAATGAGCATTAAAAACGGATTTTATGGTTGTCTCTATATCTTCAGCTGACAAGGACGCAGTGAAGACATTCGACAGTTTCAATAGAATGCATATGACTTGGAGAGATAGAGTTAGAGATAGACAGCATAGAGAGATTAGGGTCCGATCACATTCACTTAGTTCAAAAGATTCAACCAAGAAGACATAGCTATAAGTGAATGCTGTAGAGGACAGAACACTAGAGTATATATATCTATATAGTCAACGTAGTGAAGATAATCGTGAAGACATGTTGAGTTCGAAGCCAAACCAAATGTGAAGATATTACAAGGTAACGCCATGAGTGAAACACTTCAAAATGGAATGTTTGGTGGTGGCGTTACCCACCGTATAGGAAGTATTAGACCCACACGGCGCACAATTATCGTGGCGCTCCGAAGTCAAATTCCATATTAATGTATTCACACTTAGGATGTATGTCTTCATTGATTGAAGATATACTTTACTTTGTGTGTTGCACATCTAAGTCATCAATATGCATAAGTGTTAGGATGTGTGCCTGATCACAGGACATTTGAGGATTCCAAGATATTTAGCTCACACCGTAACTTGCAAAACCTCTTCTCATCCAAGGGCTTGGTGAAGATATCTGCCATTGCTCTTCAGTGTTGACGTGTATGATATCAATGTCTTCCTTTACAACATGATCTCTGAGGAAGTGATGACGAATTTCAATGTGCTTTGTCTTTGAGTGCTGAACTGGGTTGTTGGCAATCTTGATGGCGCTTTTGTTGTCGCAGTAAAGTGGCACTTGCTTCAGATGAATGCCATAATCCTTGAGTGTTTGCTTCATCCACAGAAGCTGAGCGCAGCAAGATCCCGCAGCAATGTATTCAGATTCAGCAGTGGAGAGAGATACACAGTTTTGCTTCTTTGAAGACCAACATACAAGTGATCGTCCCAGAAAGTGACATGTGCCTGATGTAGACTTGCGATCAACCTTGTCACCAGCATAATCAGCATCCGAAAATCCAACCAAATCGAACTCTGAGCCCTTTGGATACCATAATCCTAGAGTTGGGGTGTGAGCCAAATATCGAAGAATTCGCTTCATAGCTAAGTGATGCGATTCCTTTGGTGCTGCTTGAAATCGAGCACACATGCAAACACTAAGCATAATATCTGGCCTAGATGCACATAAATAAAGCAAAGACCCAATCATGGAGCGGTATACCTTTTGATCGAACTCTTTACCATTGTCGTCAGGACCTAGATGATGTTTGGCTGGCATTGGTGTTGTGAAGCCTTTGCAGTCTTGCATACCGAACTTCTTCAGGCAATCTTTGAGATACTTCTCTTGAGATATGAAGATGCCATTGCGCTGTTGGCGTATTTGAAGACCAAGGAAGAACTTCAGCTCCCCCATCATGGACATCTGATATTGCTCTTGCATCATATATCCAAACTCTTCACTGTACTTCTGATTGGTGCAGCCGAAGATAATGTCATCCACATATATTTGGCACACAAACAGTTCACCATCGTATGTCTTCGTGAAAAGAGTGGGATCCAGGGACCAGGTATGAAGCCTTTGCTCTTCAGAAAGTACTTGAGTGTGTCATACTAGGCCCTAGGGGCTTGTTTGAGGCCATATAGTGCCATGTTGAGCATGTATACCATGTCAGGATGTTTTGGATTTTCAAAGCCAGGTGGTTGTGCAACATACACTTCTTCATCAATCTTGCCATTGAGAAAGGCAATTTTCACATCCATTTGATATAGAAGTATGTTATGATGATTTGCATATGCCAACAGTATGCGTATAGCTTCAAGCCTTGCCACAGGAGCAAATGTTTCATCGAAGTCAATGCCCTCCACTTGAGTATATCCTTGAGCAACAAGACGAGCTTTGTTTCTGACAACTTGACCATGCTCATCTTGCTTGTTGCGGTATATCCATTTGGTGCCTATTATGTTGTGCTTCTGTGGATCAGGACGCTTAACCAGTTCCCATACATTATTCAGCTCAAATTGTTGAAGTTCTTCTTGCATAGCTTGAATCCATTCAGGTTCCATGAAGGCTTCTTCAACTTTCTTGGGTTCTGATATTGATACGAATGCGAAGTGCCCACAGAAATTTGCTAGCTAAGTTGCCCTTGAACGAGTGAGTGGACCAGGTGCATTGATGCTGTCGATTATTCTGTCAATCTGCACTTCATTTGCAACACGAGGATGTATAGGGCGAAGTCTTTGCTCTTACTGATCTGTGTTGTTGTTGGGAGGAATGTCTTCAGGTTGAGCAATGTCTTCATGTTGATCAGGTGCTGAGATGATAAGTTCTTCTTCAGGATGAGCTTCAGATGGTATAATCTCTCCAGTTCCCATAAGCTTTATTGACTCACTGGCTGGAACTTCATCTAGCACATTTGGTAGTTGCTCTCTTTGTGAAGCATTTGTCTCATCAAACCGCACATCCACTGTTTCAACCACTTTGTAATGGAAGAGATTGAAGACTTTGTAGGAGTGTGAATCCTTTCCATATCCTAGCATAAAGCCCTCATGTGCTTTAGGTGCAAATTTTGAAGTGTGATGTGGGTCCTTGATCCAGCACCTTGAGCCAAATACTCTGAAGTAACTGACATTTGGCTTTTTGCCAGTTAGGAGTTCATAAGATGTCTTGTTTAGAAGCTTGTGAAGATAAACACGATTGATTGTATGGCATGCAGTATCAATGGCTTCAGTCCAAAATTTTCTTGGAGTCTTGTATTCATCTAGCATTGTTCTGGCCATCTCAATGAGTGTTCTGTTCTTGCGTTCAACGATGCCATTCTGCTGTGGCGTGTACGGAGCTGAGAATTCATGTGTGATACCCAAGGTATCCAGATATGTATCAAGGCCAGTGTTCTTGAATTCAGTGCCATTATCACTTCTGATGTGCTTTATCTTGGCGCCAAAATTGTTCATAGCTCGATTGGCGAAGCGTTTGAAGACATCCTGCACTTCAGTCTGGTACAGGATTATGTGCACCCAAGTGTATCTAGAGTAATCATCAACAATGACGAAGCCATAGAGGCAAGCAGAAGTAGTGAAAGTTGAGTAGTGAGTGGGACCGAACAGATCCATGTGGAGCAGTTCGAAGGGTTGTGTAGTAGTCATGATTGTCTTCGAAGGATGTTTTGCCCTTGTCATCTTTCCTGCTTCGCAGGCACCGCATAAGTGATCTTTCTTGAACTTGACGCCTTCGATGCCTATGACATGCTTCTTCTTCGCAAGGGTGTGGAGGTTCCTCATGCCAGCATGCCCAAGCCTCCGATGCCAAAGCCAGCATTCTAAAGCTTTTGCAAGAAGACATACTGCAAGTTGTGGTCCTGCTAAGAAATCTACCACGTACAAATCACCTTTCCGATACCCTTCAAACACTAGAGATTTGTCAGATTCCATTAGTACCAGGCAACAATATTTTCCAAACATTACGATCATATTCAAATCGCAAAGCATTGAGACAGACATTAAGTTGAAGCCAAGGGATTCAACAAGCATGACTTTATCCATGTGTTGATCCTTTGAGATTGCAACTCTACCTAGACCCAATACCTTACTTTTACCAGTGTCAGCAAATGTGATGTGGCTCTTGTCGGATGGACGTAGTGTTGAGTCCATAACAAGGCTTCTTTTGCCAGTCATGTGATTTGTACACCCACTGTCAATAATCCATTCTGAAGACTTTGAAGTCACTGGTGTCGTACCCTACAGTGCAGTTAGGGGGATAGGCTTCACGAAGGGTATTGTGAAGCATAAACATTTGACGAACCAGTGGGTTATGAAAACTTAGATCCAGATTAGGACTAATAGGGATAGTAGCATGCGATTCAGGAACGAAGTACATAATGATGACATTCGGGCATTTTATCTTGCGCCCTACAAGATTTTTAAGCTCCCCAGCAATAGTATCAGAAGATTTTGTTTTTTTGCAGGAGACCTTCCCCTGCAAAAGAGAGTTAAGCTTTCTTAACCACCCACATCTTCAAGGGTGGCTTAGAAGCAATAAGTCTAAGTGCACCATTTGAGAATTTTGGCTTTGAATCCTTATCAAACAGTCTATCAGGTGGACAGCAATACTCATAGGAATAAGCAGAATAATTTTTGGTCATATGAACATGACGGTTTGATGAACCGCTCTCATATTCATATGCCTGAGTATGGTTTCCCTGCAAAACATTTGCGTTAGTGTGACTCAGATGAGTCCTCTATTTGTATGAAGCCTTTGGACCGTATGAAGCTTTTGGTCTGAGGTTTGTCTTCTTCAAGTGAGGTGTCATGAAGACATTCACAGGAAGATTTTCCAGACACCTTTTGGAAACCCAGATCTTCTTCATAGGCGGTCTATTCCTGCAGTTAGTACCAATGTACCTGGCAAACACTTCACCATTCTGATTCTTAAACAGTTTATAGTTTGCATCAAAGGATTCATCAATGATAATGGGGTTAGCACAAGTGAAGCCAGATAAGTTGGATGGATCTGCTGAAAGTTCCTTTGCAGCAACCCATGTGGTTTTGGGGTACTGCTCAGGTTTCCAGTAAGAGCCATCTGCATTGATTTTCCTCACAAATCCAACACCCTCTTTCCTAGGGTTTCGGTTCAGAATCTGCTTCTTGAGGACATCACATAATGTCTGATGTCCTTTAAGACTTTTGTACATCACTGTTTCAAGCAATGTCTTCAACCTAGCATCCTCATCAGCAATAGCAGTGGTATCCTCAGCAGAGGGGTTAGTTACCACATCAACAGCTGAGGATATTGCAGCAGTAGTAGCAGTGGAACATTCAGCAACAGAAGTAGCATTATCACGCTCAATGCATTTAAGACATGGTGGTTCAAATCCTTCCTGAGCGGGACTGATCTGTTCGGCGCGAAGTGACTCGTTTTCCTTTTGAAGATCTTCATGAGCCACTCTCAATTTCTCAAGTTCTTGCTTCCTTTGAAGATAATCATAGGAAAGCTTTTCATGAGTTGTTGAGAGAGTATCAAGACGATCTTCAAGTTCCTGATACTTAACGTGAAGGTTTTTTATGTCTTCAATTAAGGATTCAGATCGAGTCATTTCAGCACCCAACAGATCATCGCTTCTGTCTAACAGTTTTTGAATATGATCCATAGCTTTCTGTTGTTCAGTTGCAATTTTAGCAAGTGTTTTGTAGCTGGGTTTTGAATCACAGTCAGAGTAATCGTCACTAGATGTTTGATAGCGAGTAGTGCGTGTGTTTACCTTGGCACCGCGTGCCATGAAGCAGTAGGTAGGAGTGGAGTCGTTCTTGTCATTTGCGTCGGTGTCGGTGATGCAGTCATTGTCTTCAGTGTTGAAGATGGACTTGGCGATGTATGCTGTAGCCAGACTCGCAATGCCAGAATCAGACTTCTCCTCAGACTCCACCTCTGCCTCCTCAGATGCGGACTCCTCCTCTGAATCCATCTCCTTTCCAACAAACGCACGTGCCTTGCCAGATGAGCTTTTCTTGTGTGATGAAGACTTTGATGAAGACTTGGAAGAAGACTTTGAGTATTTCTTCTTCTTCTTGTCGTCAGAATCATATTCCTTGCTCTTCTTCTTCCTTCTGTTCTCATTGTACCACTGTGGACATTCAGAGATGAAGTGTCCAGTTTTCTTGGACTTGTGACATGTTTTCTTCTTGTAGTCATGAGCAGAAGCTTCATCATTCCTTGAGCTTGATCATGAAGATTTTCTGAAGCCCTTCTTCTTGGTGAATTTTTGGAACTTCTTCACTAGCATTGCAAGTTCCCTTCCAATGTCTTCAGGATCATCAGAACTGCTGTCAGATTCTTCTTCAGATGAGGAAACAGCGTTTGCCTTCAAGGCACGAGTTCGCCCATAGTTTGGACCGTAGATATCTCTTTTCTCAGAAAGCTGAAACTCATGTGTGTTGAGCCTCTCAAGTATGTCAGATGGATCGAGTGTTTTGAAATCAGGACGTTCTTGAATCATCAGGGCCAGGATGTCAAACAAACTATCAAGTGATCTCAGCAGCGTCTTGACGATTTCATGTTTGGTGATCTCAGTGGCGCCAAGGGCTTGAAGCTCATTTGTGATGTCAGTGAGCCGGTCAAATGTGTGCTGGACATTCTCATTGTCATTTCGCTTGAAGCGGTTGAAGAGATTGCGAAGGGCACTGATTCTTTGATCTCTCTGAGTTGAGATGCCTTCATTGACCTTGGAGAGCCAGTCCCAAACCAGCTTGGATGTCTTCAAAGCACTCACACGGCCATACTGTCCTTTGGTCAGATGACCACAGATGATGTTCTTGGCAGTAGAGTCCAGTTGAATGAATTTCTTGACATCAGTAGCAGTGACACCTTCTCCAGCCTTGGGAACGCCGTTCTCGACGACATACCATAGGTCGACGTCAATGGCTTCAAGATGCATACGCATCTTATTCTTCCAGTAGGGATATTCAGTTCCATCGAAGACGGGGCACGCAGCGGAGACTTTGATTATCCCTGCAGTCGACGTAGCTAAAACTCCAGGTGGTTAAACCGAATCACACAGAACAAGGGAGCACCTTGCTCTGATACCAATTGAAAGTGCGTTATATCGGCTAGAGGGGGGTGAATAGGCGATTTTTATGAAAGTCTTCAAAACGTGAGAGTTATGAAGACAAACAGCGAAGATTATGCCTATTACTATGCAGCGGAAGTTAGATTACACTGGGCAGCCATGGTCATGTATTTAGTAGAGTGAAAGCGCAATGACAAACAACTGCAGTGTAATAAGGATCAGGTAGGAAGAAGTTATGAAGCCAAACAGTTCATACATTCACGTTGTGAAGACTAAAGATAAAGCAAGCATGCAATGGCTTCACAATGTGTAACAGTAAGAAGAGGAAGTGAAGATGAAACCAGTGAATCGTTGAAGACAATGATATGTTGGACCAGTTCCAGTTGCTGTGACAATTGTACGTCTGGTTGGAGCGGCTAGGTATTTAAACCTTAGGACACACAGTCCCGGACACCCAGTCCTGAACACACAGTTCAGGACACCAAGTCCTCACCGTATTCTCCTTGAGCTAAGGTCACTTAGTCCTCGCTCAATCACTCTGGTAAGTCTTCAAGGTAGACTCCCAAACCTTCACAGACTTCGTTCAATGGCAATCCACAATGTCTCTTGGATGCTCTGAACGCGACGCCTAACCGTCTGGAGGATTCACAGTCCCCAAGTGTAATAAGTCTTCAGATCACACAGACAAGAAGACTTAAGTGATGCCCAATTTACTCTGGCTCTGGGTGGTTAGGGCTTTTCTCTCCTCACTGGAAATTTTCTCTCAAAGGCTTCGAGGTGGGTTGCTCTCAAACGACAAAAGCCGTGCACTGAAATCTGAGCAGCCAACCGTTTATGGTTGTGGGGGTGGGCTATTTATAGCCACTTGGCAACCCGACCTGATTTGTCCGAAATGACCCTGGTCACTAAGGAACTGACACGTGTCTCAACGGTCAGATTTCGAACTCTCATGGCAACTTTACTTGGGCTACAAGCAAAGCTGACTTGTCCGGCTCTGGACAAGATTCGCTCTCATTGTCTTCACTCGAAGACATAGGTTTTTTGATTTAGGCATCACTTCAGTCATTCTGACTGGTTCTCCTGGACCCCACTTAACAGTACGGTGGTTCCTATGACTCAACACAAAATAAAAGGAACTACGAAAGATCTAAGTCTTCGAGCTCCATAGGCTTCATAACATGTCTTCTTTTGTCATAGTCTTCAATGTGAATATCTTCATATACCACCTTTGTCTTCAATGTCTTCATACATTTTTAGGGGTCATCTCTGGTAGTAAAACCAAATCAATGAGGGACTTCTACCTGTGTTTTGCTGCAATTCTCACAAACACATTAGTCCCTCAACTAGGTTTGTCGTCAATACTCCAAAACCAACTAGGGGTGGCACTAGATGCACTTACAATCTCCCCCTTTTTGGTGATTGATGACAAACTAGTTGAAGTTTTCAACGGGGAATATAAAGTGTGAAGTTTGTAAAGGAATTGTCTTCATAAGTTGCAAGGGCTCCCCCTGAAGATGTGCATATAAGTTAATTTGCTTTTGGAATGCAAATGCACATGGCAGGTTGTACTGGTGGAGATCTGCTTCAGCTTATGAGGACAATCCACTATGTATGTGAAAGTATATGAAGATAATGACATGCATAATGGAAAATGGACGTCTGCAAAATGAGATGAGTGCGGAATTTATCGTCGCACACGGAGTGGTAAACAAGTAACAGACGACCATCGAGTTTTAGTGTTTACAACTCAAAGAACCAAATGAAGCAAAAACAAGAGTTGTAAACACGAAGCAAAGTATAACAAAACATAAGGCACCGCCCATATTGACCCGCTTGAAGACTATAAACATCATATGCTTCTCCCCCTTTTGTCAGTAATGACCAAAAAGGTTTGAAGACATCGAGCTTTCTATGCGTTCCCAGGCGCAGCAGGGTCGGTGGAGTTGTTTGGCGGTGCAGATCTTTGAGGTGCTGAAGCAGGTGGTGGTGAAGTAGCATCATCGTCTTCATCAATGATCCTTGCAGTAACTGTGGCAGCAGATGAAGAAAACTCAGAGTCTTCAAGTGACGGTGTGTTGCGCATCACAGCCCTTCTAGGAGGTGTGGTGTCAAATTTGAAGCCCTCTGTGAAGCCATCCTCTTCAAGTTCAGCTTCAATGCAGATCATTGAGAGCCCTTTCCACGTACGACGGCAAGTCTCATGTGCAACGAAGGCATTCTTGGTGGCAAGGTTTCAAAGACGATTGACATCCACCAAGAGGCTCTTCATCTGACGTTTCAGCCAGTCGTGATGCCTATCTTGCTTTTGGTGAAGGGCCACAAGAAGCTCTCGGTCAGTGAGGACACGAACACGCTTCTTGGGTCTTGGAGCATTTGTGCTATCTGTGGCTTCAGTAGATGCTGGTGCACGTGTAGTGCCAGCCATCGGATAGACCCTGGATATGGCTTCAATACCTTCAACATTCTGCGTGAAGCTCTGGTGTTCGGCATTCTGAAGACTTATCGGTTGCTTGGCAGGCTCAGGGTATATTGCTTCAGCAGAGATATCCACATCTGGCAGGAAGATGTGATGGTTTCGGGCTGAGGGCTGATACGAGATCGTAGAGTGCAGTTTGATCAGCCTCATCACCCAAGGAGCATAGAACTTTAGACCAAATAGGTCCGAGCCTGACGCTGCAAGTTGACGTATGAAGAGATCTTGTGCGTTGAAGCATTTTCCATGCATGATATAGAATATGAGAGTCTTCATTGCACCCTCAATCTTGGCATGTGGTGAGTGTCCCTTAATGGGCCAGAGAGTCCGCCGGATAATGTGATATATGGTCCTGGGCAGGTACTCTAGGTCTTCAACGAAGAACTCAGTTGGATAGGGTGCATCCTGAGGCAATGGCTTCATCATGGAGAGCATCTGACTCATATTGGGTTCAGGTCTCTGAAATATACTCTCAATAGCTTCAGAATGAAGTTGACAGCCTTCCTCGAAGAATTCGCCTGGAGTGGGCAGGCCGGTGAGCTCAATGATATCAAATGCATTGGCTTCATGATGGACATTTCCGGTCATCCACTCCAGGATCCAGGTTCGGGCCCTCTCGATGGAGGTAATACCCTACTCCTGCTTGATTAATATTGATGATATGGGTAGTACAAGAGTAGATCTACCACGAGATCAAGGAGGCTAAACCCTAGAAGCTAGCCTATGGTATGATTGTTGTGTATATTGTATATCTATCGACTAGCCTGGCCTCGGTTTATATAATGCACCGGAGGCCTAGGATAACAAGAGTCCTAGCCGAATACGCTGGTGGGGAGAAGTCCTTGTCTTGATCGCCAAGTCTTGTGGAATCTTCCTTGTATGCGGTAGCCGTCCGAACTGCCCATGAGTATACGGCCACGGGGGTCCTCGGCCCAATCCAATAGATCGGGAGACGACGTGGTGAGCACCCCCCTAGTCCAGGACACCGTCACAAGGCAAACAAGATCGATCTACGGATCGCGCAGGCGCCCCACGGCACGTGACGGTGATCGTCACTCCGGACGCAATGAATCCGGCCGGGCCGAACTCAACAGACAAAGCTCCTTCGAGTTGCGTCGTGATATAGCCCAATACAGAGGCGCCGCACACCCACTATGCTTCACAGATGAAGTAATGGATCATAAAATCCCTAAGGGCTTCAAACCCGTAAACATCGAATCGTACGATGGCACAACAGATCCTGCGGTATGGATCGAGGATTATCTCCTTCATATGTACATGGCCCGCGGCGATGATCTACACGCCATCAAATACCTCCCACTCAAACTTAAGGGACCGGCCCGGCATTGGCTTAACAGCTTGCCAGCAAACTCAATCGGTTCCTGGGAGGACCTGGAAGCCGCATTCCTTGACAACTTCCAGGGCACTTATGTGCGACCACCGGACGCCGATGACCTAAGCCACATAATTCAGCAGCAAGAAGAATCGGCCAGGCAATTCTGGACACGGTTCCTAATAAAGAAAAACCATATAGTCGGCTGTCCGGACGCAGAGGCCTTAGCGGCCTTCAAGCATAATATCCGTGACGATTGGCTGGCCCGGCACCTGGGACAGGAAAAGCCGAAATCTATGGCAGCCCTCACGACACTCATGACCCGCTTTTGCGCGGGAGAAGACAGCTGGCTAGCTCGCAGTAACAACTTAACCAAGAACACTGGTAATTCGAATACCAAGGACAAAAGTGACAGGTCGCGTTGGAACAAACAAAAGCGCTGCGTTAACAGCGACAGCAACGAGGATACGGCAGTTAATGTCCAATTCCGAGGCTACAAATCCGGTCAACGGAAACAGCCATTCAAAAGAAAAACTCAGGGCCCGTCCAGTTTGGACCGAATACTCGACCGCTTGTGCCAGATACATGGCACCCCCGAAAAGCCAGCCAATCACACCAACAGGGATTGTTGGGTGTTCAAGCAGGCAGGCAAGTTAAGAGCCGAAAACAAAGACAAGGGGCTGCATAGCGACGACGAGGAGGAGCCCAGGCCGCCGAACAATAGTGGATAGAAGGGATTTCCCCCGCAAGTGCGGACAGTGAACATGATATACACAACCCACATCCCCAAGAGGGAGTAGAAGCGTGCGTTACGGGACGTATATGCGATGGAGCCGGTCGCCCCAAAGTTCAACCCATGGTCCTCCTGCCCGATCACCTTTGATCGAAGGGACCACCCCACTAGCATCCGTCACGGCGGCTTCACTGCATTGGTTCTAGACCCAATCATTAACGGATTTCATCTCACAAGAGTCCTCATGGACGGCGGCAGCAGCCTGAACCTGCTTTACCAGGATACAGTGCGAAAGATGGGCATGGATCCCTCGAGGATCAAGCCCACCAAAACGACCTTTAAAGGCGTCATACCAGGTGTAGAAGCCAACTGTACAGGCTTAGTTACACTGGAAGTGGTCTTCGGATCTCCGGATAACTTCCGAAGCGAGGAGTTAATCTTCGACATAGTCCCGTTCCGTAGTGGCTATCACGCACTGCTCGGGCGAACCGCATTCGCAAAATTCAACGCGGTACCGCACTATGCATACCTCAAGCTCAAGATGCCAGGCCCTAGAGGAGTAATCACGGTCAATGGGAACACTGAACGCTCCCTCCGAAAGGAGGAGCACATGGCAGCGCTCGCAGTAGAAGTACAAAGCAGCCTCTCTAGGCAGTTCTCCAGTTCGGCCTTCAAAAAGCCGGACACTGTCAAGCGCGCCCGGAGTACCCTACAACAAGACCGCCTGGCACGTTCCGAGCTAGCGTAGCAATGCGGCCCCAACCCTAGCCCTCGCGATATAGAGAAACCAGCGCTTTGCGTACATAACTACGCTCTTGAAATACCATGGGCACAGGGGAAGGGGCACTATCACGGCACGCCCGAAATACGGCTTAAACCGCACCAGGGGCTGCCGGATTCCTTCTTTTTTTCTCTTACTCTCAGGACTCATACTTCGGACGACCCATTCGGCAATTCAACTGCCGCACAAACGATGCAAGATCCAGGGAAGCAGACAAGCCACGCCGCATCATGGAACTCCCAGGTGGTCTCTATTGCGAGCAGTATACCTGTTTTTAATACAATTCCGCGGCCTACCCCTGGCCAGGACATGTTAAATAGTCCAATTTATTTTGCTTATCGCACTATTTGTATCGTTCCGCTTTCATAGCAGCCTTTCTATAAACAATGCATAGCTTTTTGTCTATTTTTTGCATTACCCTCTTTTTATATATATGTTTATTAATAACATGCTGCATCCGTACACTGTGGTACGGCAAAATACGCCAGGGGCTTCAGTACCCATCAATATGGCGTGAGAAGTCCATCCACTTTCACAAGTGCGGCACCCCGAACTTATAGCACTATATGCATCGGCTCCGAATCATGATTTGGGTCAATAGTTGGGTTTGCCCGGCTCCTATGTTTTGGTGCCTTACGTTCCGCTATATCGGCTAAGGTAGTACTAGGAGAACCACTGCGATTGTGCCCCAGTTGAGCTGGGCCGAGCACCTCAGTGGAGAAAGCTAAAACTGACTGTCATGATGAGGCGAGAGACTGGTTGCTGTTCGAGAGATTTTTCGAGTCCTTAAAGGCTTATGCCGCTTCGAGCGAGGAACCGGCTTTGTCCGGCCAAGGCGTAGATAGCGCCCCGAACTCGGTCTTCCGAATACTAGGGGCTTCACTGAAATTTAAAATAGAGTTCTATGGCTAAGTGAGAGTGTTCAAGCATTGTAGTCCGATTGCCTTGTTCGTTGTGCTGACCGCCTCCCTCGACGGACCCAATCATGGGAAAAAGAGCGCTCAGGTTTATCCCGAACACCCCAGCACTAGTGGCATGGGGGCAGAAGCCGACGACTGGCCATCTCTCAATTTTTTGATAAATGGCCGCACAGGAAGTAATATTTTAAATTCAAGCATTGCTTAGCGCATATGAACAAGTTTTTAGCGCACAGGATAACACGAGAGAGTTCATTCAAAAATTACATCCTTGGTACATTCATCCGCCACAAGGCGGGCACCAGCAATAACATCCTTGTAATAGTTCTCAGGCTTGCGATGCTCCTTCCCCGGCGGCGGCCCGTCCTTCACAAGCTTCTCACCGTCCAGCTTACCCCAGTGCACCTTTGCACGGGCAAGGGCCCTACGGGCACCTTCGATGCAGACGGAGCGCTTGATGACCTCGAGCCTTGGACAAGCCTCCACCAGCCGCCACACCAGTCCGAAGTAGCTCCCAGGCAGGGCCTCCCCAGGCCACAGCCGAACTATGAAGCCCTTCAGGGCCTGTTCGGCCCCCTTGTGGAGCTCGACCAGCTGCTTCAGCTGGTCGCTCAAGGGCACAGGGTGTTCGGCCTCAGCGTACTAAGACCAGAACACCTTCTCCGTCGAGCTGCCTTCCTCGGCTCGGTAGAATGCGGCGGCATCGGATACGTTGCGGGGAAGATCTGCGAATGCCCCTAGAGAGCTCCGGATTCCGGTAAGTAACAAGTAGTCTACTTTTATATGTCTGCTTTGCATATAGAATGCCTTACCCGCCGCTATCTTTTTCACCGCATCCAATTCCTGGAGGGCCTTCTGGGCTTTGGCCTTGGCAGATTTGGCAGTTTTAAGAGCCGCAGCAAGCTCGGACGCTCGCGTCTTCGAGTCGAGCTCCGAACTCTCATGTTTTTGCATGAGAACCTGAAGCTCTTGCCGCACCTCGTCGACTTGCGCCTCAAATTTCTCCCGCTCGGCGCGCTCCATGGCCGCTTTCTTCTCGGCCTCGGACAGCGCCTGCTTGAGGGTCGCCACCTCAGTTGTGGCCCCTACAATAAGCAGTATACTCCTGTCATTTTTGCAATTGCGCCTTCCTATAGGCATTTTTTCTATAAGGTATCTCTTACCTTCTTTCTCCTCGAGCTGCCATTTGGCAAGGCCGAGCTCTTGCTTGGTCCGCTTGAGGCCCTGCTTCAGGGCACCCACCTCCGCAGTCAGTGCGACGGTGGCCAGCAGCGAAGCCTGCATACGTATATTGACTCCTTTTTAGTTAGACTCCTGCGATATTTAATAGATCCTTTATTCAGCTTTTCTTTCCGAACGCCAAACAAAGCATCAGGGGCTACTGTCTATACGGTAATATTTTTACATATTTTTACTTACCTCGAAGCCTGTTAGAAGGCTAGCACAAGCTTCATTCAGTCCGCTTTTGGCGGACCGAACCTTCTGGACCACCGTACTCGTCGATGGAGGCAGATTGTCCGGCGCTTCCGGTTGGACGGAGGACACCGGCTCAGTAAGCTTGCTCCTCTTGGCAGGAGTTCGCCTACCGTGGTCCGGAACCATTGATGATTCCGGCGCAGTGTCCGGCTTAAAGCCGGACTTGGAGCCCAGGGGGGTCTTGTCCCCTTCACTCCTGGAGTCCGGGAGGTCACCTCGCGGCTCCTCCTGGACCACCTCCTCTCGCCCCGGAGCTTGTCGCGACGCGACTTCGGCGTCATCCGCAGCACAGGGGGAAGCAGCGGGCGGAACTGAATTCACGTCCGATGAATCCAGGGAGCCGCTCGACGACTCGTCGAGCCCATCCTTGGGCGGACTGCATGATTATATCCGACGTTAGGGAAAGCTGTGCAACAAAAGGAATATCACGATTTACTCTGGTATCCGAACACTTACGATCTCGCCGGACGCTTGGCCCTATCCGGCCACCCCTCTTCGTCCTCGTCGGCATCGGGGACGTAGTCCGGCGGAGGGGTTTTCCTCTTCTTGGACCCCTCGGCTTCCCCTACTAGGGCGGCCTTCCTCTTTTCTCCTCCCCCCGCTGTAGGGGGAGAGGTTTCTTCTTCCTCCTCCTCGTTTTCACGGGAGTTGTGTGTCTCAGACTCGTCGGACGACGAGTCCGACACCACCATATGCCGGGAACTCTTTCGAGTCCCCGTGGCCTTCTTCTTCTTGGCCTTCTTCTCCGGCACCACATAAGGTGTCGGAACCAGCAGCTTCTCTAGGAGAGTAGGGGCTGGGTCTTCGGGCAAGGGAGCTGGACAGTTAATCTGCCCGGACTTCTCCCGCCAATCCTGTCAAAGGTGAGGGAGTTTAGATCCCGCATAGAGTCAAACTATGAAAAAACTTAACATCCTATAAAATATGGAAATATCTTACCTTGCCAGCAGGACGCTGCGAGCTGAATCCACGGTCTTCGGAGGTGGATGTGGGAGCCACGGCGCCTTTGGTTAGCCCCCTCCAGACATCTTCGTACGTCGTGTCGAAGAGCCTACTCAGAGTTTGGTGCTGCGCCGGGTTGAACTCCCACAAATTGAAGTCCCGTTCTTGACACGGAAGGATCCGGCGGACGAGCATGACCTGGATTATGTTGACAAGCTTGAGCTGCTTGTTCACCAGGGACTGGATGCATTTTTGCAGTCCGGTCAACTCTTCTTCGTCGCCCCATGACAAGCTCGTCTCCTTCCAGGACATGAGCCGCGTAGGGGGTCCGGATCGGAATTCAGGGGTTGCGATCCACTTCGGATCATGTGGCTCGGTGATGTAAAACCACCCTGACTGCCACCCCTTCAAGGTCTCCACAAAGGAGCCCTCGAGCCATAGGACGTTGGCAATTTTGCCCGCCATGGCACCTCTACACTCCGCCTGGTTGCCGCGCACCACCTTTGGCTTGACATTGAAGGTCTTGAGCCAGAGGCCGAAATGGGGGCGAATGCAGAGGAAAGCCTCGCACACGACGATAAACGCCGAGATATTGAGGATGAAGTTCGGGGCCAGATCGTGGAAATCTAGGCCATAGTAGAACATGAGCCCGCGGACAAATGGGTGGAGAGGAAAACCCAGTCCGCGGAGGAAGTGGGGAAGAAATACTACCCTCTCATGGGGCCTTGGGGTGGGGAGAAGCTGCCCCTCCTCAGGAAGCCGGTGCGCGATGTCTTTGGACAAGTATCCGGCCTTCCTTAACCTTTTGACATGGCCCTCCATGACGGAGGAGACCATCCACTTGCCTCCCGGTCCGGACATTGTTGGAGAGGGTTGAGGTAGGAAGTGCGGGCTTGGGCGCTGGAGCTCAGGTGCGCAGAAGATGGATAGGCAGAGGAAGAAGGTGTAGGTAAAAAGGTGGATCCTTATCCCCTTATATGGGCGGATGCGACTATGCGTCCCCACCAGCCTAGTAAAACTCGCTTGCCTCCCAAGTGCCGTGATAAGTGGCACGGTTGGGTTACCCACGTCCGTGTTAACGAGAATCCCGTAAACAAAGGGGACACGATCTCTGCTTTGACAAGACGTGCCAAGGAAACCGCCTCGCAAAACACGCTGAGGTGGAGAAGTGAAAACGATTCGAATAAAGGCTTGGCCGTAGTGCGATGTCACGCTGCGGAATATGTCAGCAGATTAGATTGGTGTTAATATTATTCTCTCTATGGCAATACGTGGAAGCTTATTTTGCAGAGCCGGACACTACTCTTGGTGTTTACAAAACTTTTATGAAGAATTTGGAGGAGGAACCCGCCTTGCAATGCCGAAGACAATATGCGCACCGGACTCGTCGTCATTGAAGCCTGGTTCAGGGGCTACTGAGGGAGTCCTGGTTTAGGGGGTGTTCGGGTAGCCGGACTATACCTTCAGCCAAACTCCAGGACTATGAAGATACAAGATTGAAGACTCCGTCCCGTGTCCGGATGGGACTTTCCTTGGCGTGGAAGGCAAGCTTGGCGACTTTGTGTAACCCTAACCCTCTCCGGTGTCTATATAAACCGGAGTGTTTTAGTCCGTAGGACAACTTCATCATACAACAATCATACCATGGGCTAGCTTCTAGGGTTTATCCTCCTTGATCTCGTGGTAGATCTACTCTTGTACTACCCATATCATCAATATTAATCAAGCAGGACGTAGGGTTTTACCTCCATCAAGAGGGCCCAAACCTGGGTAAAACATTATGTCCCTTGTCTCCTGTTACCATCCGGCCTAGACGCACAGTTCGGGACCCCCTACCCGAGATCCGCCGGTTTTGACACCGACAATGGGGATTTAGATCCAAACCACACCTTCTCCTCTCCGCGAGTAATCATCAGAGCGCCTCCAGCAAAGGTTCATTCCAACATGGCCAGCCATCGCAGCTCCTCCTCTCGCCCCTCCAGTCCTAAACCTAGAGACTGGGAGAGCTGCTCCATCCCGCACAGCGAACTAGTGTCGCTTCAGGCCAAGGGATTTCTCCCTCAGGCCTATATGGTCCCGGTCCGAGCCGGACTCGCCACCTATAATGGCGGAGAGCAAGCGGAGAGCACCCCCAGTCCCTCCAAAGGAGAGCGGGTGTGCCTCGTCCCTTATCTAGTAAGAGGACTTGGATTTCCAATCCATCCATTTCTCCGTGGGCTTCTGGAGTTCTATGGCCTCCAGCTGCACGATCTCACGCCCGCCTCTATATTGCATATCGCAGGCTTCGTTGCTCTTTGCGAGCTATTCTTGGGTGTTGAGGCTCATTTTGCGTTGTGGAAGAGATTATTCTGTCTGGTGCCCCGCTCTCAAGAGGGGTCTATATATCAAGTGGGCAGAGCCGAAGTGTGGCGTATCGCCGGGACCGGATATCTATCCGGAACCCCAAAGAAGGCGTCCGAGGACTGGCCTTCGGAATGTTTTTATATAGATGATGTCCCACTACCGGACCCTATCCGGGTCGGTCTCCCGGAATTCAACAGTGCTCCCTTAAAGAAACGCCTGAGCTGGCGTCCGCGGAGCTCTCAGAGAGAAAGCGACAGGGACATTCTTCGCCTGATGGGCCGGATAAGACTATTGGCTCATTCCGGACTAACCATGATTGGAGTGATGGCCGCATGCATTATGCGGGGGGTGCGGCCGCTTCAATATAGAGGCCGCCCCATGTGGGATATTAACGGGGAGGATGACGCCGCCCGTTACGGTCGTAAGGGGCCAGCCTCAGCTGCCGCTCTAGTAAAGATCTTATCCTCTTTGTACAAGGGAGAAGAGGAGGAATTCCTCCGCGTCAACCTGCAGGGCGGATTTAGTATGTACAACCCCCCGAGTTGGGTAAGTGAACTATTGTGCCTGCCCATCCGCTTTATATTCCCACGATTAAATATGTAGTCCAACGATTTCAATGCAGGAACTGCGTCAGGAAGTAAAGGATATAAACAGCCGTCCCCCACAACCCGAGGATCCAGAACGGTCCCTCGATCCGGACTCTGAAGAAGATCCGGATATATCGGTGGAATTGATTGACGGGGTGTTTCATCAGTTAAGCAAGGACAATACCTTGGTGGCCATTACGGCTGATTACCCAGGGTTAATCCCGGCCTCCCAGGTAACAGAGAGCGGAGTCTCATCCCTTTGAGAAGGAATCCATTCTCACACATTTCAGTTTTCCTGACAACGACCGTGTTTTGCAGGGGAGGTCTCCAAGGCGGGAGGCCGAACCTGCAGCGGCTAGCCAACGAGGGGCCGCAGAGCCCCGTGGGGCAAAAAGGAATGTAGTCCGGACTGGGATGCCGGCGCAAAGGTATAGCGCATCCTCTTTTTCCCTGGTGTTATTTCTTCAGGGCATATTAACGTTCGTGCTATCTTCAGGACGAAGAGACCTCGCCGGACTACATCCGGAGAGGTTGCCAACCGCGCCTCCACCAGCCAGGCTCCAACGCCTGGCCCGGAAGCGGGAGCGAACACGAGGCGCGCACCAGACGCTCCTCCGACAGAGGATGCGGATAGGCTGTCTGCCACCAATTCCAAGGTGGAGAGTGCCATGAACCACAGCGTCGCGGGACAGTTCTTCGCGACGCGTGTTTCTCCCGAGAGGCATTAGGTGCCTTCAATTCGGGAGATGCGTACCTCCGTGCCGCTCAAAATGGTTTAACCAGAGCCACGGAGCAATATGTAAAAGACATACGGGTAAGAAAATTTTGGTAAATATATATGTATATACCAGTAGCCCTCGATACTTGAAACAGTTAGAGTAACTGGTTTAAGGATCATTTGTTATGCAGGTTCTTACAGAGAAGAATACCGTACTGTCCCAGGAGCTGAAAGAGTGCAAAGCCCAACTGGAGGCCGCACTAGCCGTGGCAGGGGAGCCTAAAGAGACCCCCTCTGGTAAGATACCCTTCGAAATATTAATATCTTGCAAAGTGCCGCGTGGGTATGAATCTGCCAAATCATATTGCAGATGGTGCCGGACTGGATCCGGAGAGGCAACAACTCTTACGCCGGCTAAAGGCCGGTGAGAGTATGCTGACAAGGGTGAGGCGGGAGAAAAATGATCTTCAGGATGCCAACACCAAGCTGGAAGTTGAACTTAAAGATGTTCGTGGCCAGCTGTCGGACTCTACTAAGGAGAATCAGCGGCTTCGACGCGGCATATTTAGTAAGTGCTTAAGCGAATCTTTGAAAAAAAAGAGTTCGGCGAGTAAGTCGACTAACAGAGTAATGTCTGTAGGTATGCTAGCGGGTCGTCCTGCGGAGGAGATGCCCGGTTCTACGGGTGACCTTCTTCCCGAGCTCTCGCAACTGCACGAGCGAGTTCGGCAGGCGATGCGAGGCGTTGCACAAGCCTTATGGCCTTCCCACTCCATTCCCGAGGGTCTTGGAGAGCTTTCGGAGAAGCTTAAGGGAGCTCGGCGGCGCTTCCGGTTGTGGAAGATATCGGCATGCCGACAAGGCGCTAGGGAGTCCTGGGCCATGGTGAAGACGCGGTACACGAAGTCTGACCCGAACCACATGGCCGAGGTCGGACCTGTGGGGCCAGACGGGAAGGAGGTCCCTATTAGCTTAGTTTATGGTCAAGTAGAATTGGCCGCAAAGTATTCCCAGCAGGACTATAAGTTAGAAAGCCTGTTAGATGGTATTGAAGAGGAATACAATCAGTCAGAGTGACTATGTAATTTTTAATTGACATGTGTAATGCCTTCTAACCGGATTGTAGATCGTTTGTCGTTGCCGACCTTTTCACTTCAACCTCAGGACCTGACGGTCCGGAGTGTGTCCGAATACCCTACCGGTTATGTAAGAACCGGGGTATGCATGGAGACCAGGCGTAGGGGTCATTAGTGCTTTATCAGACAAGTGCCCAACTAGTTATGTTATATTACATGGTTAGTAAGAAACATCTTCCAGAGAGAAGAGTTTCGTTAGGGGTTCCTTTCTCTGGGAGGCATGCCCTAAAGTGCATGTCCGTACTGCAAATGCAGGAAAATCATCTGGGGGCATATACATAAATAAGTAAAAAAAAGGTCATCTTTTAGTTCATCGACCGAATATTCCCTTAAGAACTCTAGCTTTCGGCTTCACCCAGTCTGAGGTACACATCCGGCTAATCCGGCAGTAACAATTGCAGAGGTGCTCCCTTTACCACCTAGCCGAACAATCGGGAACATAGGGGTAAGCACAGGAGCCAGGCAACCCAGCTTGGCCAAAACTTAAGTCATATCGATGCATATAATGGTGAAGAAAAGGTACATGCGGAAGTTTGACACATGTGGTGGGCGTGAAGCCCGTATAAATAAGCTTCTGTTAAAGAAGCCCCCAGGTTTAATGAGCGCGAGTAGCACTTCACTTGAGGAGCCTTTAAGGGCTATAAAAGAGAAGAGGGGAAGGAGAGAAATGTAAGACAGAAAATGTAAAAAATTGACAGAGGAAGGAGACAAACACTGAGTCCGGTGCTAGGCATAGAATCTTCAGAGACGGGCTGCGTTCCATGGGTTCGGCTTGAGTCGGTTATCCGACGAATCTCGCAGGCGGTATGCTCCACCAGTCAGGACTTGGTCAATTATGAAGGGACCTTCCCACTTGGGCTTCAGCTTGTCCTTTTTCTTGTCCGGCAGTCGTAGAACTAATTCGCCAACATTGTAGCTTTTGGCCCGCACTTCTCTGCTTTGATATCTTCGAGCCTGCTGTTGATAGAATGCGGAACGGGCTTTTGCCATGTCGCGCTCCTCCTCTAAGGCGTCCAAACTGTCCTGCCGATCGAGCTCGGCCTCCCTTTCTTCGTACATGCGCACTCGAGGTGAGTCATGAATTATGTCGCAGGGCAAGACTGCCTCTGCGCCGTACACCATAAAAAATGGTGTGTATCCGGTGGTGCGGTTCGGCGTGGTCCGCAGCCCCCAGAGTACGGAGTCGAGCTCATCTACCCAGTGCGTGTTAGATTCCTTGAGGGACCGCACTAATCTGGGTTTGATGCTGCTCATGATGAGACCATTTGCACGTTCGACCTGACCGTTAGTTTGTGGGTGATAGACGGAAGCATAATCGAGCTTGATGCCCATGTTTTTGCACCAGAGTTTTACCTCATCAGCCGTGAAGTTCGTGCCATTATCGGTGATGATGCTATGGGGGACGCCATAACGGTGTACGACCCCGGATATAAAGTCTATCACAGGTCCGGATTCGGCCGTCTTAACAGGCTTGGCTTCTATCCATTTGGTGAACTTATCCACCATGACCAGTAAGTATTTTTTCTTGTGGGTTCCGCCGTTAAGGGGTCCCACCATGTCAAGCCCCCAGACTGCGAAAGGCCAAGTGATGGGGATAGTTTGGAGGGCGGTGGGTGGCATATGGCTTTGGTTTGCAAAAAGCTGGCAACCGACGCATTTATGGACCAAGTCCTGAGCGTCCGCCCGGGCCGTCGGCCAATAAAAGCCTGTACGGAAAGCCTTGCTTACGAGGGACCGGGCTGTGGCGTGATGGCCACCGAGTCCGGCATGAATTTCAGCCAGCAGGTTCCGCCCTTCCTCTTCGGAGATGCACCTTTGAAGGACTCCGGTAGTGCTTTTCTTGTAAAGTTCTCCCTCATGGACTTTATAGGCTTTAGATCGCCGCACTATACAGCGTGCCTCGTTTTGGTCCTCTGGGAGTTCCTGCCTAGTAAGGTAGGCTAGGAATGGTTCTGTCCACGGGGCGATAACGGCCATTAGTATGTGGGCTGAGGTTGTTATTTCATTGGCAGAGCCTCCGATTATGTCAGATTTTTCAGCGTCGGACAGTGCGGTTGGGTCCGGACTAATATTGCCATGTTCCCCTTCCCATACTACGGATGGCTTGAACAGCCTTTCCAGGAAGATGTTGGGGGGACCGCCTCGCGTTTTGTGCCGATGCGTGCCAGGACGTCTGCCGCCTGATTGTTTTCTAGGGCTATATGGTGAAATTCGAGCCCTTCAAACCGAGCTGACATTTTGAGGACGGCGTTGCGGTAAGCTTCCATTTTTGGATCCTTGGCATCGAAGTCTCCATTAATTTGAGATATCGCGAGGTTCGAATCCCCGCGCACCTCTAGGCGTTGAATGCCCATGGATACTGCCATCCAGAGACCATGTAAAAGGGCCTCATATTTGGCTGCATTGTTGGAGTCCGTGTACATAATCTGGAGTACATATTGAACTGTGTCTCCTATGGGGGACGTCAAAACGACGCCGGCCCCTAGTCCGGCCAACATTTTGGAACCGTCGAAGTGCATGATCCAGTTTGAATATGTACCGTACTCTTTAGGGAGTTCGGCCTCCGTCCATTCTGCGACGAAGTCGGCCAAAACTTGCGACTTGATAGCTCGCCGTGGCCTATAAGTTATGTCGAACGGGAGGAGCTCGATGGCCCATTTTGCAATCCGGCCCATTGCGTCACGGTTGTTTAGAATATCATTGAGTGGTACTTCCGATGCTACTGTGATTGAACACTCTTGAAAGTAGTGTCGTAGCTTCCGGGATGCCATGAATACCGCATATGCAATCTTTTGATAATGTGGGTACCGCGATTTGCATGGGGTGAGGACAGTGGACACATAGTAAACCGGCTTTTGGAGGGGGAATTTGTGTCCGTCTATTTCCCGCTCGATGACGAGTACTGCGCTGACAACTTGATGGGTTGCTACAATGTACAATAGCATTGGTTCGCCGATGTTTGGCACGGCCAGGACGGGGTTTGTTGCCAATATGGCTTTTATTTCCTCGAGTCCGGCCGTGGCGGCGTCCGTCCACTCGAAGTGTTCAGTGCGCCAAAGGAGGCGATAGAGGGGTAGCGCCTTTTCTCCCAACCGGGAGATAAAGCGGCTTAGAGCCACCACGCATCCGGTTAATTTTCGTACCTGTTTGAGGTCCTTTGGGATATCCAATTGTGACAAAGCTCAGATCTTGGCTGGATTTGCTTCGATTCCCCTACCGGATACAATGAAGCCCAAGAGCTTTCCGGCTGGAACGCCGAAAACGCATTTTTCCGGATTTAGCTTGATGTCATATGCTCGGAGGTTGTCAAATGTAAGCCTCAAGTCGTCTACTAGAGATTCGACATGTCTTGTTTTTACGACCACATCATCCACGTATGCCTCTACTGTTTTGCCGATCTGGTTTGCCAGACATGTCTGAATCATGCGCTGATATGTTGCGCCGGCGTTTTTGAGCCCGAAAGGCATTGTGTTGAAGCAGAATGGGCCGTATGGGGTGATGAATGCCGTTGTGGGCTTGGTCTGACTCGGCCATCTTGATTTTATGGTAACCGGAGTATGCGTCGAGGAAGCACAACGAATCGTGTCCTGCAGTGGCGTCGATAATTTGATCGATGCGGGGGAGGGGGAAGGGATCCTTTGGGCAGGCCTTGTTGAGGTCTTTGAAGTTAACGCACAGGCGCCAGGATTTGTCCTTCTTTGGTACCATCACCAAGTTTTCTAGCCAGTCCGGATGTTTTATATCTCTGATGAATCCGGCCTCCAATAGTTTGGCTAGCTCCTCTCCCATTGCATGTCTCTTGGGTTCAGAGAAACCACGAAGGGCTTGTTTGACAGGTTTGAATCCTTTTAGGATATTTAAGCTGTGTTCGGCCAGCCTGCGTGGGATTCCTGGCATGTCCGAAGGGTGCCATGCAAAAATGTCCCAGTTCTCCCATAGGAATTCTCACAGTGCGGCGTCTACATCGGGGTTTAATTGTGCCCCGATGGAAGCTGTTTTATTGGGGTCCGTTGGATGGACTTGGAATTTGACTATTTCATCCGCTGGTTTAAAGGAGGTGGACTTGGATCTTTTGTCGAGTATCACATCGTCCCTGTTTACCGTGGAGCGCAGCGCAGTCAGTTCCTCAGCCGCTAGGGCTTCGGACAGTGCCTCAAGGACCAGTGCGGCTGTCTTGTTTTCGGCGCGGAGTACTATGTCCGGATCACTAGCGAGAGTGATGATTCCGTTCGGCCCGGGCATCTTGAGCTTCATGTACCCGTAATGGGGTATTGCTTGGAAGATTGTAAACGCTTCCCGCCCCAGCAGAGCGTGGTATCCGCTGCTGAACGGGGCCACTTGGAATGTGACCTCTTCGGACCTATAATTATCCGGCGTGCCGAACACCACATCTAGTGTGATTTTTCCTATACAGCGTGCTTCCCGACTGGGGATTATTCCTCTGAAGGTTGTGCTGCTTCGCTCAATGCGGTTCCAGTCTATTTCCATTTTTTGAAGGGTTTCCTCATAAATGAGGTTCAATCCGCTGCCTCCATCCATGAGTACCTTGGT
This sequence comes from Triticum urartu, assembly GCF_003073215.2. Classification (NCBI taxonomy): domain Eukaryota; kingdom Viridiplantae; phylum Streptophyta; class Magnoliopsida; order Poales; family Poaceae; genus Triticum; species Triticum urartu. Next base: position 236,801,614 of record NC_053025.1, on the reverse strand, counting down.
GAGGCGAAAGCCGTCCACTATAGGACTGAGTACCAATGCGGCTGGTGCTCGAGCTGTTCGGAATTTAGGTTCGTCGCTGGCATTAAAGGTAATAGCCGTGTCACTCCATGGGTTTATTGTTGCTACTTGATAGACTTCGGCAAAGCTGCGGAGTGTTCTTTTTCGCATTTTATTTGATGCGAAAGTCTCGAAGACTGTTAAGACTGTACTGGAGTCCCTGAGGTGGCTTTCTGCAGCCTCCGGAATTAGGAGATCTTCGCCCCTTTTGGCCACCTGCCGGAGTATCCAACATGCTCTAAGGCTATGAGTTGGTGTGGCGTCCTCTGTACTATGAATTTTATAGGGTCCATTAAGCCATCCCTCCAGTACGGTTCCATGCCCTGTAGAGGGTTTTGGTTTTTTGGTTTTTAACCCGGGTGTCTAATGATGATGCACCCTTTTATTTCGGACGAGGTTTCTATTCAGGGTCGGATTGTCCCAAAATTTAGTTTCGTTTTTCCGGGCGCTTTCCATCGCACAGTACTTTTGTACTATGGACGCCAAGTCAGCGAAGCGTGTAAGATCATGACGACCTGTGGCGTTGAGGATTCCCTTGTCCGTGCAATTATTGCAGAAGATTGAGATTGCGTTTTCCTCGCGGCAGTCCTTTATCCTGTTCATAACCAGGAGGAACCTTGCCCAGTAATGATGTACTGTTTCTTCGGGCTTTTGCCTGATTTGGGATAGATCGCTTATGTTCGGGCGGGTGGGTGGAATTAAATCCGGAACTTCACCCAATCTAAGACTCAGAGGCTAAGGAGTTTCCGAACTCTGAGGTTTGGATTCTTGGATGTTGTCCAGTGAATCAAGCCCGTTGCCTGATTCTAAGTTCAGGTCTTGAGTTACATCCTCCCCTCCGTGGGTATCTGGCTTGGAAGGATCTGGAATCCGGACGTAGCTAGTCCTTAAGATAGATGAAGAGTCGCCGCACTGTGCCTCTACTACGGCAACATGAGGGGTGACTTGGGGAGAATTAATTTCTCTTCGATCGGGTTTAAGCCCAACCTGGTCATAATCCGTAGTGACCGCCAAGGCGGCGATGCGATCCAAGAGCTCGTTTACGGAAGAGAGCTCCATTGGATCTAACTGCTCGACGAGTTCCGAGCTGACGTGAAGATTGCTTTTGATGACCCGAGAGGTCACCGTCGGCACAACGGCCGAACAGGCGGTCATGAGAAAACCGCCTAGCCGAAGAGTTTGGCCGACAGCCAAGGCTCCCTTAGTAACGGCGCCGTCTTTAAAGACGGGAAGAGGCATCCTTCCTGATTGCGACGACACAGAGGAACTCTCAATGATAGCACCAATGTCGGTGTCAAAACCGGCGGATCTCGGGTAGGGGGTCCCAAACTGTGTGTCTAGGCCGGATGGTAACAGGAGACAAGGGACACAATGTTTTACCCAGGTTCGGGCCCTCTTAATGGAGGTAAAACCCTACGTCCTGCTTGATTAATATTGATGATATGGGTAATACAAGAGTAGATCTACCACGAGATCAAGGAGGCTAAACCCTAGAAGCTAGCCTATGGTATGATTGTTGTATGATGAAGTTGTTCTACGGATTAAAACCCTCCGGTTTATATAGACACCGGAGAGGGTTAGGGTTACACAAAGTCGGTTACAATGGTAGGAGATCTTGAATATCCGCATCGCCAAGCTTGCCTTCCACGCCAAGGAAAGTCCCATCCGGACACGGGACGGAGTCTTCAATCTTGTACTTCATAGTCCTGGAGTCCGGCTGAAGGTATAGTCCGGCTACCCGGACACCCCCTAATCCAGGACTCCCTCACTCTCCCTCTTCCTTCTTCTCCTACTCCAACTAGGGAAGGGGGGGAAACCTACTCCTACGGGGAGTAGGACTCCCCCTTGGGCACGCCATAGAGAGTGCCGGCCCTACCCTCCTCCCCTCCTTTATATACGGGGGAGGGGGCACCCCATAGACACACAAGTTGAGTGTTTAGCCGTGTGTGGTGCGCCCCTCCACAGAATTCCACCTCGGTCATATCGTTGTAGTGCTTAGGCAAAGCCCTGCGCCGGTAACTTCATCATCACCATCATCACGCCATCGTGCTGACGAAACTCTCCCTCGGCCTCAACTGGATAAAGAGTACGAGGGACGTCACCGAGCTGAACGTGTGCAGATCGCGGAGGTGCCGTGCGTTTGGTACTTGATCGGTTGGATCACGAAGACGTTCGACTACATCAACCGCGCTTCATAACGCTTCCGCTTTCGGTCTACGAGGGTACGTAGACATACTCTCCCCCTCTCGTTGTTACACATCTCCTAGATAGATCTTGCGTGATCGTAGGATAATTTTTGAAATATTGCGTTCCCCCAACATGCTTACCCCTACGTTCCTGATTGTTCGGCTAGGCGGTAAAGGGAGCACCTCTGTGATTGTTACTACCGGGTCATCCGAGTTAGTACCTCAGGCTGGGTGAAGCCGAAAGCTAGCGATCTTAAAGGATATAATTGGTCGGCAACGACGGAAGTGAAAATTTAGGTTCGCTAAAGACCACATAGTTCGGGAACTTTCCCCAAACTAAATCCTCAATATTTTTCTCCTGCATTGATCGGAGGTGAGGTTTCATCATCATGGTCGACATGACAACCCAAAGAAAGGAACCAATAGCGGGACTATTTTCTTTGGAAGATGTTTCTTACATTAAATAGTAATATAACATTCTCTCCGCATACCTTTGTTTATAAAACCATATGGCCGAATTGCCTTGTTTGTCGTAAATCTTTGCCCTCATAAAGGCTTTATAAAGTGGGACAAATACTCCACGGCTACTGGCCGAAGAGGTTGAGGCCGATGGTCGGTCAAGAAAGTTTTGAACAATGCGGATCCGAGCATTAATGATGTAGAGTACTTGGATACATAGAATCATTACACATAATTTGTGATTTTACTCCGAATATTGATCCTTAATTCGGCCACTCATGCCCACATTAAGGCTCGGGGGCTACTGGGCTTTGGTCTTATCATTTACTAATATTAAAGGGGCACATCGATCCCCTGATCTGGTGTTGCCACCCGACCAGTGTCTCGGGGGCTACTGTATTGCCTATTCAATACAGAAAATTCAAAGTGCTCAGTGTTCGGCTTGACCGAACTATGGGCAAATGCCTCTTCGGATAACAATAGGAACTATCTAGGACCTATCCGGTGTCAAGCTAATATATTACGACGACTTCTCGAGACCCTCTCTCAAGGGCCCGTCCGCCAATCACTATCTCCTCTAATGTGCATCTCGGGTTTTAGGCCGACACACACACCTTGAGGGCTACTGGCTATATATCTCATCAGTAAATAAATTGCATCAATCGGAAATAAAATCTGCAAACAATCAGCCCAAGCCCAAGGTGGTGCATCACCTCAGAAGTAGACCGGCATAAAGCTCGGATGCAGGTGGCAGGCTCTATAGAGGGCATTTCCGGCATTAAGCTCAGCTAAAATTCTTTGACTTTTTTGAGCCAAGGTGATCTATGACACTTCGGATATAGTCCGGCGTTGGAGCTTGGATACTCTCCGTCAAAGTGCGTTATATCGACTAGAGGGGGGGTGAATAGGCGATTTTTACGAAAGTCTTCAAAACGTGAGAGTTATGAAGACAAACAGTGAAGATTATGCCTATTACTATGCAGCGGAAGTTAGATTACACTGGGCCAGCCATGGTCATGTATTTAGTAGAGTGAAAGCGCAATGACAAACAACTGCAGTGTAATAAGGATCAGGTAGGAAGAAGTTATGAAGCCAAAAAGTTCATACATTCACGTTGTGAAGACTAAAGATAAAGCAAGCATGCAATGGCTTCACAATGTGTAACAGTAAGAAGAGGAAGTGAAGATGAAACCAGTGAATCGTTGAAGACAATGATATGTTGGACCAGTTCCAGTTGCTGTGACAACTGTACGTCTGGTTGGAGCGGCTAGGTATTTAAACCTTAGGACACACAGTCCCGGACACCCAGTCCTGAACACACAGTTCAGGACACCAAGTCCTCACCGTATTCTCCTTGAGCTAAGGTCACTTAGTCCTCGCTCAATCACTCTGGTAAGTCTTCAAGGTAGACTCCCAAACCTTCACAGACTTTGTTCAATGGCAATCCACAATGTCTCTTGGATGCTCTGAACGCGACGCCTAACCGTCTGGAGGATTCACAGTCCCCAAGTGTAATAAGTCTTCAGATCACACAGACAAGAAGACTTAAGTGATGCCCAATTTACTCTGGCTCTGGGTGGTTAGGGCTTTTCTCCTCACTGGAAATTTTCTCTCAAAGGCTTCGAGGTGGGTTGCTCTCAAACGACAAAAGCCGTGCACTGAAATCTGAGCAGCCAACCGTTTATGGTTGTGGGGGTGGGCTATTTATAGCCACTTGGCAACCCGACCTGATTTGTCCGAAATGACCCTGGGTCACTAAGGAACTGACACGTGTCTCAACGGTCAGATTTCGAACTCTCATGGCAACTTTACTTGGGCTACAAGCAAAGCTGACTTGTCTGGCTCTGGACAAGATTCGCTCTCATTGTCTTCACTCGAAGACATAGGTTTTTTGATTTAGGCATCACTTCAGTCATTCTGACTGGTTCTCCTGGACCCCACTTAACAGTACGGTGGTTCCTATGACTCAACACAAAATAAAAGGAACTAAGAAAGATCTAAGTCTTCGAGCTCCATAGGCTTCATAACGTGTCTTCTTTTGTCATAGTCTTCAATGTGAATATCTTCATATACCACCTTTGTCTTCAATGTCTTCATACATTTTTAGGGGTCATCTCTGGTAGTAAAACCGAATCAACGAGGGACTTCTACCTGTGTTTTCCTGCAATTCTCACAAACACATTAGTCCCTCAACTAGGTTTGTCGTCAATACTCCAAAACCAACTAGGGGTGGCACTAGATGCACTTACACTCTGACGTTGGAGCTCGGATGCAGACCGGCGTTGGAGCTCGGCTGCAAAAAGACACCTCGGATGTAGTCCGACATTAGAGCCTGGATACAGTCCAGCCTTGGAGCTCAGACGCAAGAGGACACCGCCGCACGGGAACAACTTCAAACCCGAGGTGTGGCGTAAAAAATAACAAGGCATTGCTAAAGGCCGAAAACTTAAAGGGGCTCCTCGGGTACCCGACGTGTAAACTCTTCAGATTCACTTCGGTGATCCTCAAGATCGAAGATGAGAAGATTTGTTGAACTAGTTTTCAAGACCGATGACCAAAGATGAAGAATAGTTTGGAAGAATCGAGGAGCTTCCCCAACTTGAAGACCGGTTCAGGGGGCTACTGATGGTGTCCTGAACTAGGGGGTACTCACCACGTCGCCTCCCGACTTGTGGGTCGGGCCGAGGACCCCCATGATGATTCACTAATGGGCCACTTCGGGCAGCCTATGTCGAATACAAGGAGGATTTCACAAGACTTGGCGCACAAGACAAGGACTCCTCTAAACCCTAGGCCTACGGTGCATATATAAACCGAGGCCAGGCTAGTCAATAGACGATCTAGTATTCATTTAGAACAATCTCGTGGTACATACATGTTCTCTGCACTACACCCCATATGAATACAATCAAAAGCAAGACGTAGGGTTTTACCTCCATCAAGAGGGCCCGAACTTGGGTAAAATCCCATGTCCATGTTACCATCGCTCCAAGACGCTTAGCTTAGGACCCCTACTACGAGATATGCCGGATATAGAACCGACAACTATCTCAGAGTCAAGTCCATATTTAGTGCTAAACTTTTGCAAAGCATCGGTATCCATAAAATATTTAACAGAATCATATTTAATTTTAATACCTGACTCTTTACCTTCATCGAGTTCCCAAATCTTCAGAGTTGTGTTTAATTCTATCCAAAAGATCCCACCGGAATTCAATAGTCTTCTTCATAAAACAATGTGGAATAGTTTCACAACTCACGCCACCTGGAACACCACAGCATAATGGTGTGTCCAAACGTCGTAACCGTACTTTATTGGATATGGTGCGATCTATGATGTCTCTTACTGATTTACCACTATCATTTTAGGGTTATGCATTATAGACAGCTGCATTCACGTTAAATAGGGCACCGTCTAAATCCGTTGAGACGACACCGTATGAATTGTGGTTTGGCAAGAAACCTAAGCTGTCGTTTCGTAAAGTTTGGGGTTGCGATGCTTATGTGAAAAAACTTCAGCCTAATAAGCTCGAACCCAAATCGGAGAAGTGCTTCTTCATAGGATACCTAAAAGAAACGGTTGGGTACACCTTCTGTCACAGACCGAAGGTAAGATATTTGTTGCTAAAATGGATCCTTTCTAGAGAAGGAGTTTCTCTCGAAAGAAGTGAGTGGGAGGAAAGTCGAACTTGATGAGGTAATTGTACCTTCTCTCGAATTGGAAAGTAGCTCATCATAGAAAACCGTTACCATGATGCCTACACCAACTAGTGAGGAAGCTAATAATAATGATCATGGAACTTCATATCAAGTTACTACCGAACCTCATAGGTCAACCAGAGCATGATGACCCACAAGTATAGGGGATCAATTGTAGCTCTTTTCAATAAGTAAGAGTGTCGAACCCAATGAGGAGCAGAAGGAAATGACAAGTAATTTTCAGTAAGGTAATGTCTGCAAGTGCTGAAATTGTAAGTAGCGGAGTAGTTTGATAGCAAGATAATTTGTAACAAGCAAGTAACGAAAGTAGTAACAAAAGTGCAGCAAGGTAGCCCAATCCTTTTGAGGCAAAGGATAGGCCAAAATGGTCTCTTATGATAAGCAAAGCGTTCTTGAGGGTACATGGGAATTTCATATAGTCACTTTCATCATGTTAGTTCGATTTGTGTTCGCTACTTTGATAATTTGATATGTGGGTGGACCGGTGCTTAGGTGATGTTCTTACTTGAACAAACCTCCTACTTATGATTAACCCTCCCGGAAGCATCCACAACTATGAGAAAAGTATTAAGAATAAATTCTAACCATAGCATTAAATTTTGGGATCCAATCGGTCCCTTACGAAATAGCACATAAACTGGGGTTTAAGTTTCTGTCACTCTCGCAACCCACCATCTAATTGATACTCCACAATGCATTCCCTTAGGCCCAAATTGTTGGGGAACGTAGCAATTTCAAAAAAATTCCTATGCACACGCAAGATCATGGTGATGCATAGCAACGAGAGGGGAGAGTGTTGTCCACGTACCCTCGTAGACCGAAAGCGGAAGCGTTATAACAACGCGGTTGATGTAGTCGTACGTCTTCACGGCCCGACCGATCAAGCACCAAAACTACGGCACCTCCGTGTTCTAGCACACGTTCAGCTCGATGACGATCCCCGGACTCCGATCCAGCAGAATGTCGGGGAAGAGTTCTGTCAGCACGACGGCGTGGTGTCGATCTTGATGTTCTACCGTCGCAGGGCTTCGCCTAAGCACCGCTACAATATTATCGAGGATTATGGTGGAGGGGGGCACCGCACACGGCTAAGAGATCAATGATCAATTGTTGTGTCTATGGGGTGCCCCCCTGCCCCCGTATATAAAGGAGCAAGGGGGGAGGCGGCCGGCCTAGGAGGAGGGCGCGCCAAGGGGGGGAGTCCTACTCCCACCGGGAGTAGGACTCCTCCTTCCCTTGTTGGAGTAGGAGAGAAGGAAAGAGGGGGGGAGGAACAAGGAAAAGGGGGTTGCACCCCTTGTCCAATTCGGACCAGAGGGGGGCGCGCTCCTCCTTCCTTTTGGCCTCTCTCCTCTATTCCCGTATGGCCCAATAAGGCCCATATACTCCCCGGCGAATTCCCATAACTCTTTGGTACTCCGAAAAATACCCGAATCACTCAGAACCTTTCTGATGTCCGAATATAGTCGTCCAATATATCGATCTTTACATCTCGACCATTTCGAGACTCCTCGTCATGTCCCCGATCTCATCCGGGACTCCAAACTCCTTTGGTACATCAAAACTCATAAACTCATAATATAACTGTCATCGAAACCTTAAGCGTGCGGACCCTACGGGTTCGAGAACAATGTAGACATGACCGAGACACGTCTCCGGTCAATAACCAATAGCGGAACATGGATGATCATATTGGCTCCTACATATTCTACGAAGATCTTTATCGGTCAGACCGCATAACAACATACGTTGTTCCCTTTGTCATCGGTATGTTACTTGCCCGAGATTCGATTGTCGGCATCTCAATACCTAGTTCAATCTCGTTACCGGCAAGTCTCTTTACTCGTTCCGTAATACATCATCTCGCAACTAACTCATTAATTGAAATGCTTGCAAGGCTTAGGTGATGTGCATTACCGAGAGGGCCCAGAGATACCTCTCCGACAATCGGAGTGACAAATCCTAATCTCGAAATACGCCAACCCAACAAGTACCTTCGGAGACACCTGTAGAGCACCTTTATAATCACCCAATTACGTTGTGACATTTGGTAGCACACAAAGTGTTCCTCCGGTAAATGGGAGTTGCATAATCTCATAGCCATAGGAACATGTATAAGTCATGAAGAAAGAAATAGAAACAAACTAAACGATCAAGTGCTAAGCTAATGGAATAGGTCAAGTCAATCACATCATTCTCCTAATTACGTGATCCCGTTAATCAAATGACAACTCATGTCTATGGTTAGGAAACATAACCATCTTTGATCAACGAGCTAGTCAAGTAGAGGCATACTAGTGACACTGTGTTTGTCTATGTATTCACACATGTATTATGTTTCCGGTTAATACAATTCTAGCATGAATAATAAACATTTATCATGATATAAGGAAATAAATAATAACTTTATTATTGCCTCTAGGGCATATTTCCTTCAGTCTCCCACTTGCACTAGAGTCAATAATCTAGTTCACATCGCCATGTGATTTAATACCAATAGTTCACATCACCATGTGATTAACACCCATAGTTCACATCGACATGTGACCAACACCCAAAGGGTTTACTAGAGTCAATAATCTAGTTCACAACGCTATGTGATTAACACCCAAAGAGTACTAAGCTGTGATCATGTTTTGCTTGTGTGAGAAGTTTAGTCAACGGGTCTGCCACATTCAGATCCGTACGTATTTTGCAAATTTCTATGTTAACAATGCTCTGCACGAAGCTACTCTAGCTAATTGCTCCCACTTTCAATATGTATCCAGATTGAGACTTAGAGTCATCTGGATCAATGTTAAAACTTGCATCGACGTAACCCTTTACGACGAACCTTTTGTCACCTCCATAATCGAGAAACATATCCTTATTCCACTAAGGATAATTTTGACCAATGTCCAGTGATCTACTCCTAGATCACTATTGTACTCCCTTGCCAAACTCAGGGCAGGGTATACAATAAGTCTGGTACATAGCATGGCATACTTTATAGAACCTATGGCTGAGGCATAGGGAATGACTTTCATTCTCTCTCTATCTTCTGCCGTGGTCGGGTTTTGAGTCTTACTCAACTTCACACCTTGTAACATAGGCAAGAACTCCTTTTTGACTATTCCATTTTGAACTACATCAAAATCTTGTCAAGGTATGTACTCATTGAAAAACTTATCAAGCGTCTTGATCTATCTCTATAGATCTTGATGCTCAATATGTAAGCAGCTTCACCAAGGTCTTCCTTTGAAAAACTCCTTTCAAACGTTCCTTTATGCTTTGCAGAATAATTATACATTATCTCCGATCAACAATATGTCATTCACATATACTTATCAGAAATGTTGTAATGTTCCCACTCACGTTATTGTAAATACAGGCTTCACCACAATTCTGTATAAAACTATATGCTTTGATCAACTTATCAAAGCGTATATTCCAACTCCGAGATGCTTACACCAGTCCATAGATAGATCGCTGGAGCTTGCATATTTTGTTAGTACCTTTATGATTGACAAAACCTTCTGGTTGCATCATATACAACTCTTCTTTAATAAATCCATTAAGGAATGTAGTTTTGTTTATCCATTTGCCAGATTTCATAAAATGCGGCAATTGCTAACATGATTCGGACAGACTTAAGCATAGATACGAGTGAGAAATTCTCATCGTAGTCAACACCTTGAACTTGTCGAAAACCTTTTTGCGACAATTCTAGCTTTGTAGATAGTGACACTACTATCAGCATCCGTCTTCCTCTTGAAGATCCATTTAATATCAATGGCTCGCCGATCAATGGGCAAGTCAATCAAAGTCCATACTTTGCTCTCATACATGGATCTCATCTCAGATTTCATGGCCTCAAGCCATTTCGCGGAATCTGGGCTCATCATCGCTTCTTCATAGTTTGTCGGTTCGTCATGGTCAAGTAACATGACCTCCAGAACAGGATTACCGTACCACTCTGGTGCGGATCTCACTCTGGTTTACCTACGAGGTTCGGTAGTAACTTGATCTGAAGTTACATGATCATCATCATTAGCTTCCTCACTAATTGGTGTAGTAGTCACATGAACAGATTTCTGTGATGAACTACTTTCCAATAAGGGAGCAGGTACAGTTACCTCATCAAGTTCTACTTTCCTCCCACTCACTTCTTTCGAGAGAAACTCCTTCTCTAGAAAGGATCCATTCTCAGCAACGAATATCTTGCCTTTGGATCTGTGATAGAAGGTGTACCCAATATTTTCTTTTGGGTATCCTATGAAGACGCACTTCTCCGATTTGGGTTTGAGCTTGTCAGGTTGAAACTTTTTCACATAAGCATTGCAACCTCAAACTTTAAGAAACGACAACTTAGGTTTGTTGCCAAACCATACTTCATACGGTGTCGTCTCAACGGATTTAGATGGTGCCCTATTTAACGTGAATGCAGCTGTCTCTAATGCATAAGCCCAAAACAATAGTGGTAGATCGGTAAGAGACATCATAGATCGCACCATATCTAATAAAGTACGGTTATGATGTTCGGACACACCATTACACTGTGGTGTTCCAGGTGGCGTGAGTAGTGAAACTATTTCACATTATTTTAACTGAAGGCCAAACTCGTTAACTCAAATATTTTACTTCTGCGATCATATCATAGAAAACTTTTATTTTCTTGTTACGATGATTCTCCACTTTACTCTGAAATACTTTGAACTTTTCAAATGTTTCAGACTTGTGTTTCATCAAGTAGATATACCCATATCTGCTCAAATCATCTGTGAAGGTCAGAAAATAATGATATCCGCCGCGAGCCTCAACACTCATCGGACCGCATACATCAGTATGTATTATTTCCAATAAGTCAATTGCTCGCTCCATTGTTCCGGAGAACGGAGTCTTAGTCATCTTGCCCATGAGGCATGGTTCACAAGCATCAAGTGATTTATAATCAAGTGATTCCAAAAATCCATCAGCATGGAGTTTCTTCATGCGCTTTACACCAATATGACCTAAATGGCAGTGCCACAAATAAGTTGCACTATCATTATTAACTTTGCATCTTTTGGTTTCAATATGATGAATATGTGTATCACTACTATCGAGATTGAACGAACCATTTTCATTGGGTGTGTAACCATATAAGGTTTTATTCATGTAAACAGAAAACAATTTATTCTCTTACTAAAATGAATAACCGTATTGCAATAAACATGATCAAATCATATTCATGCTCAACGCAAGCACCAAATAACACTTATTTAGATTCAACACTAATCTCGAAAGTATAGGGAGTGTGCGATGATGATCATATCAATCTTGGAACCGCTTCCAACACACATCGTCACTTCACCCTTAACTAGTCTCTATTCATTCTGCAACTCCCGTTTCGAGTTACTACTCTTAGCAACTGAACCAGTATCAAATACCGAGGGGTTGCTACGAACACTAGTAAAATACACATCAATAATCTGTATATCAAATATACCTTTGTTCACTTTGCCATCCTTCTTATCCGCCAAATACTTGGGGCAGTTCCGCTTCCAGTGACCAGTCCCTTTGCAGTAGAAGCACTTAGTCTCAGTCTTAGGACCAGACTTGGGCTTCTTCACTTGAGCAGCAATTTGCTTGTCGTTCTTCTTGAAGTTCCCCTTCTTCCCTTTGCCCTTTTCTTGAAACTAGTGGTCTTGTCTACCATCAACACTTGATATTTTTCTTGATTTCTACCTTCGTTGATTTCAGCATTACGAAGAGCTTGGGAATCGTTTCTGTTATCCCTTGCATATCATAGTTTATCACGAAGTTCTACTAACTTGGTGATGGTGACTAGAGAATTCTGTCAATCACTATCTTATCTGGAAGATTAACTCCCACTTGATTCAAGCGATTGTAGTACCCAGACAATTTGAGCACATGCTCACTGCTTGAGCTATTCTCCTCCATCTTTTAGCTATAGAACTTGTTGGAGACTTCATATCTCTCAACTCGGGTATTTGCTTGAAATATTAACTTCAACTCCTGGAACATCTCATATGGTCCATGACGTTCAAAACGTCTTTGAAGTCCCGATTCTAAGCCGTTTAAGCATGGTGCACTAAACTATCAAGTAGTCATCATATTGAGCTAGCCAAACGTTCATAACGTCTGCATCTGCTCCTGCAATAGGTATGTCACCTACTGGTGCATTAAGGACATAATTCTTCTCTACAGCAATGAGGATAATCCTCAGATCACGGATCCAATCCGCATCATTGCTACTAACATCTTTCAACTTAATTTTCTCTAGGAACATATCAAAAATAAAACAGGGGAGCTAAACGCGAGCTATTGATCTACAACATAGATATGCTAATACTACCAGGACTAAGTTCATGATAAATTAAAGTTCAATTAATCATATTACTTAAGAACTCCCACTTAGACAGACATCCCTCTAATCTTCTAAGTGATCACGTGATCCATATCAACTAAACCATGTCCGATCATCACGTGAGATGGAGTAGTTTCAATGGTGAACATCACTATGTTGATCATATCTACTATATGATTCACGCTCGACCTTTCGGTCTCCGTGTTCCGAGGCCATATTTGTTATATGCTAGGCTCGTCAAGTTTAACCTGAGTATTCCGCGTGTGCAACTGTTTTGCACTCGTTGTATTTGAACGTAGAGCCTATCACACCCGATCATCGCATGGTGTCTCAGCACGAAGAACTTTCGCAACGGTGCATACTCAGGGAGAACACTTGTACCTTGATAATTAGTGAGAGATCATCCTATAAAGCTACCGTCGATCTAAGCAAAATAAGATGTATAAAAGATAAACATCACATGCAATCAAAATATGTGACATGATATGGCCATCATCATCTTTGCCTTTGATCTCCATCTCCAAAGCATCGTCATGATCTCCATCGTCACCGGCAAGACACCATGATCTCCATCATCTTGATCTATATCAATGTGTCGTCACATGGTTGTCTCGCCAACAATTGCTCTTGCAACTATTGCTATCGCATAGCGATAAAGTAAAGCAATTATTTGGTGCTTGCATCTTATGCAATAGAGAGATAACCATAAGGCTTTTGCCAGTTGCCGATAACTTCAACAAAACATGATCATCTCATACAACAACTTATATCTCATCACGTCTTGACCATATCACATCACAACATGCCCTGCAAAAACAAGTTAGATGTCCTCTACTTTGTTGTTGCAAGTTTTACGTGGCTGCTACGGGCTGAGCAAGAACCGTTCTTACCTACGCATCAAAACCACAACGATAGTTTGTCAAGTTGGTGCTATTTTAACCTTCGCAAGGACCGGGCGTAGCCACACTCGGTTCAACTAAAGTTGGAGAAACTGACACCCGCTAGCCACCTATGTGCAAAGCACGTCGGTAGAACCAGTCTCGCGTAAGCGTACGCGTAATGTAGGTCCGGGCCGCCTCATCCAACAATACCACCGAACCAAAGTGTGACATGCTGGTAAGCAGTATGACTTATATCGCCCACAACTCACTTGTGTTCTACTAGTGCATATTACATCAATGCATAAAACCTGGCTCGGATGCCACTGTTGGGGAACGTAGCAATTACAAAAAAAATCCTACGCACACGCAAGATCATGGTGATGCATAGCAACGAGAGGGGAGAGTGTTGTCCACATACCCTCATAGACCGAAAGCGGAAGCGTTATAACAATGCGGTTGATGTAGTCGTATGTCTTCACGGCCCGACGGATCAAGCACCAAAACTACGGCACCTCTGAGTTCTAGCACACGTTCAGCTCGATGACGATCCCCGGACTCCGATCCAGCAGAATGTCGGGGAAGAGTTCCGTCAGCACGACAGCGTGGTGACGATCTTGATGTTCTACCGTCGCAGGGCTTCGCCTAAGCACCGCTACAATATTATCGAGGATTATGGTGGAGGGGGGCACCGCACATGGCTAAGAGATCAATGATCAATTGTTGTGTCTATGGGGTGCCCCCTGCCCCCGTATATAAAGGAGCAAGGGGGGAGGCGGCCGGCCTAGGAGGAGGGCGCGCCAAGGGGGGGAGTCCTACTCCCACCAGGAGTAGGACTCCTCCTTCCCTTGTTGGAGTAGGAGAGAAGGAAAGAGGGGGAGAGGAACAAGGAAAAGGGGGCTGCACCCCTTGTCCAATTCGGATCAGAGGGGGGGTGCGTGCCTCCTTCCTTTTGGCCTCTCTCCTCTATTCCCGTATGGCCCAATAAGGCCCATATACTCCCCGGCGAATTCCCGTAACTCTCCGGTACTCCGAAAAATACCCGAATCACTCGGAACCTTTCCGATGTCCGAATATAGTCGTCCAATATATCGATCTTTACGTCTCGACCATTTCGAGACTCCTCGTCATGTCCCCGATCTCATCCGGGACTCCGAACTCCTTCGGTACATCAAAAATCATAAACTCATAATATAACTGTCATCAAAACCGTAAGCGTGCGGACCCTACGGGTTCGAGAACAATGTAGACATGACCGAGACACGTCTCCGGTCAATAACCAATAGCGGAACCTGGATGCTCATATTGGCTCCTACATATTCTACGAAGATCTTTATCGGTCAGACCGCATAACAACATACGTTGTTCCCTTTGTCATCGGTATGTTACTTGCCCGAGATTCGATCATCGGCATCTGAATACCTAGTTCAATCTCGTTACCGGCAAGTCTCTTTACTCGTTCTGTAATACATCATCTCGCAACTAACTCATTAATTGCAATGCTTGCAAGGCTTAGGTGATGTGCATTACCAAGAGGGCCCAGAGATACCTCTCCGACAATCGGAGTGACAAATCCTAATCTTGAAATACGCCAACCCAACAAGTACCTTCGGAGACACCTGTAGAGCACCTTTATAATCACCCAGTTATGTTGTGACGTTTGGTAGCACACAAAGTGTTCCTCCGGTAAACGGGAGTTGCATAATCTCATAGTCATAGGAACATGTATAAGTCATGAAGAAAGCAATAGCAACAAACTAAACGATCAAGTGCTAAGCTAACAGAATGGGTCAAGTCAATCACACCATTCTCCTAATGATGTGATCCCGTTAATCAAATGACAACTCATGTCTATGGTTAGGAAACATAACCATCTTTGATCAACGAGCTAGTCAAGTAGAGGCATACTAGTGACACTCTGTTTGTCTATGTATTCACACATGTATTATGTTTCCGGTTAATACAATTCTAGCATGAATAATAAACATTTATCATGATATAAGGAAATAAATAATAATTTTATTATTGCCTCTAGGGCATATTTCCTTCACAAATATGGTGAAGTGTCATCTAGTCGACATTCACATGACACCACTAAGGAATCACAACATACATACTATCAAAATATCGAACACATATCAAGTTCACATGATTACTTGCAACATGATTTCTCCCGTGACCTCAAGAACAAAAGTAACTACTCACAAATGATAAACATTCTCATGATCAGAGGAGTATTAAATAGCATATTGGATCTGAACATATAATCTCCCACCAAATAAACCATATAGTAATCTACTACAAGATGTAATCAACACTACTAGTCACCCACAAGCACCAATCTATAGTTCCGGTAACAAGATTGAACACAAGAGATGAACTAGGGTTTGAGATGAGATGGTGTTGTTGAAGATGTTGATGGAGATTGCCCTCCCCAAGATGGGAGAGTTGTTGGTGATGATGAGGACGATGATTTCCCCCTCCGGGAGGGAAGTTCCCCCGGCGGAATCGCTCCGCCGGAGGGCAAAAGTGCTCCTGCCCAAGTTCCGCCTCAAGGCGGCGACGCTTCATCCCAAAAGTCCTCTCCTGATTTTTTTTTCTAGGTCAAAATGACCTATATACCAGAAGATGGGCACCGAAGGTGGGCCGAGGAGGCCACAACCCCCCCAGGGCGTGCTAGGGGGCCCTGGCGTGCCCAGGTGGGTTGTGCCCACCTGGTGGCCCCCCTCTGTTAGTTATTTGCTCAAGTAATTCTTATATATTCCATAAAAAATCTCTGTGAAGTTTCAGCTCATTTGGAGTTGTGCAGAATAGGTAGTCTGAGTAGCTTTTTCAGGTCCAGATTTCCAGATGCCGGAATTCTCCCTCTTGGTGTGTACCTTGTAAATTATGAGAGAAAAGGCATTAGAATTACTCCAAAAAGCATTATTATGGATAAAAAATTATAAATAACAGTAAGAAAACATGATGCAAAATGGACATATCAGAGCACGTTCCGCACCAGAGTGGTACGGTAATCCTATTCTGGAAGTCATGTTACTAGACCATGATGAACCTACGAACTATGAGGAAGCGATGATGAGCCCAGATTCCACAAAATAGCTTGAGGCCATGAAATCTGAGATCGGATCCATGTATGAGAACAAAGTATGGACTTTGGTTGACTTGCTCGATGATCGGCAAGCCAGAGAGAATAAATGGATCTTTAAGAAGAAGATTGACGCTGATGGTAATGTTACTGTCTACAAATCTTGACTTGTTGCGAAAGGTTTTCGACAAGTTCAAGGAGTTGACTACGATCAAACCTTCTCACCCATAGCGATGCTTAAGTCTGTCTAAATCATGTTAGCAATTGCCGCATTTTATGATTATGAAATCTGGCCAATGGACGTCAAAACTGCATTCCTTAATGGATTTCTTAAAGAAGAGTTGAATATGATGCAACCAGAAGGTTTTGTCGACCCTAAAGATGCTAACAAAGTGTGTAAGCTCCAGTGATCCATTTATGGACTGCTGCAAGCATCTCGGAGTTGGAATATACACTTTGATGAAGTGATCAAAGCATATGGTTTTTGATACGTCCATTTTGCATCATGCTTTTATATCGATATTTATTGCATTATGGATTGTTATTTCACTTTATGTCACAATACTTATGGCTATTCTCTCTTATTTTACAAGGTTTACATAAAGAGGGAGAATGCCGGCAGCTGGAATTCTGGGCTCGAAAAGGAGCAAATATTAGAGGCCTATTCTATGCAACTCCAAAAGTCCTGAAACTTCACGAGACATCTTAAAAGAAATAAAGAAAAATCCTCGCCAAAGATGAAGGCCAGGGGGCCCACACCCTTCTCACGAGGGTGGGGGGCGCCCCCCCCCCTAGGGCGCGCCCCCCTACCTCGTGGGCCCCCTGGTGGCTCTCCGACGCCCATATTCTCCTATATGAGGTCTTTCGATGAGAAAAAAATAAGGAGGAACTTTTCGGGACGAGACTCCGCCGCCACGAGGCGGAACCTTGGCGGATCCAATCTAGAGCTCTGGCAGAGCTGTTCTGCCGGGGAAACTTCCCTCCCGGAGGGGGAAATCATCACCATCGTCATCACCAACGCTCCTCTCATCGGGAGAGGGCAATCTCCATCAACATCTTCACCAGCACCATCTCATCTCCAAACCCTAGTTCATCTCTTGTATCCAATTCTTGTCTCAAAGTCCGGGATTGGTGCTAGTAGGTTGCTAGTAGTGTTGATTACTCCTTGTAGTTGATGCTAGTTGGTTTAATTGGTGGAAGATCATATGTTCAGATCCTATATGCATATTATTACCCCTCTGATTATGAACATGAATATGCTTTGTGAGTAATTACGTTCATTCCTGAGGACAAGGGAGAAGTCTTGCTATGAGTAGTCATGTGAATTTGGTATTCGTTTGATATTTTGATAAGATGTATGTTGTCTAGACTCTAGTGGTGTTATGTGAACGTCGACTACATAACACTTCACCATTATTTGGGCCTAGAGGAAGGCATTGGGAAGTAATAAGTAGATGATGGGTTGCTAGAGTGACAGAAGCTTAAACCCTAGTTTATGTGTTGCTTCGTAAGGGGCTGATTTGGATCCATATGTTTCATGCTATGGTTAGGTTTACCTTAATACTTTTGTTTTAGTGGCGGATGCTTGGAATAGAGGTTAATCATAAGTGGGATGCTTGTTCAAGTAAGAACAGCACCCAAGCACCGGTCCACCCACATATCAAATTATCAAAGTATCGAACGCGAATCAAATGAACGTGATGAAAACTAGCTTGACGATATTCCCATGTTTCCTCGGGAGCGCTTTTCCTATTATAAGAGTTTGTTCCGGCTTGTCCTTTGCTACAAAAAGGATTGGGCCACCTTGCTGCACTTTATTTACTTTTGTTACTTGTTGCTCGTTATAATTTATCCTATCACAAAACTATCTGTTACCACTTATTTCAGTACTTGCAGAGATTACCTTGCTGAAAACCGCTTATCATTTCCTTCTGCTCCTCGTTGGGTTCGACACTCTTACTTATCGAAAGGACTACGATAGATCCCCTATACTTGTGGGTCATCAGGACTCTTTTCTGGCGCCATTGCCGGGGAGTGTAGAGCCTTTGGTAGGTGGAATTTGGTAAGGAAAAATTTATATAGTGTGCTGAAATTTACTGTCACTTGTTACTATGGAAAGTAATACTCTGAGGGGCTTGTTCGGGGTATCTTCACCCTGTGTAGTAGAGCAAAGAGTTTCTCCTCAACCTACTGAACCTATTGAAAATGAAACTCCTTTTGAATTTCCTGCGGCTATGATGGAAAAACTGCTAGCTAATCCTTTTACAGGAGATGGAACAAAGCATCCTGATGAGCACTTAATATATGTGGATGAAGTCTGTGGATTATTTAAGCTTGCAGGTATACCCGATGATGTTGCTAAGAAGAAGGTCTTCCCTTTATCTTTGAAGGGAGACGCATTGGTATGGTATAGGCAATGTGATGATATGAGATCATGGGACTATAAAATATTGAAGCTGGAATTTCATCAAAAGTATTACCCTATGCATCTTGTTCATCGTGATCGCAATTATATATATAATTTCTGGCCTCGCGAAGGAGAAAGCATCGCTCAAGCTTGGGGAGGCTTAAATCAATGTTATATTCATGCCCCAATCATGAGCTCCAGAGAGAAATAATTATGCAAAGTTTTTATGCTCGGCTTTCTGAAAACAATCGCAACATGCTCGATACTTCTTGTGCTGGCTCTTTTATGATGAAGACTATTGAATTCAGATGGAATTTATTGGATAGAATTAAACGCAACTCTGAAGATTGGGACCTCGACGAAGGTAAGGAGTCAGGTATGACACCTAAGTTTGATTGTGTTAAATCTTTTATGGATACCGATATTTTCCGTAAGTTTAGCACTAAATATGGACTTGACTCTGAGATAGTAGCTTCTTTCTGTGAATCTTTTGCTACTTATGTTGACCTCCCTAAGGAGAAGTGGTTTAAATATCATCCTCCCATAGAAGTAAAAGTAGCTGCACCTATTAAAGTTGAAGAAAAGACTGTCACTTATAATGATCCTATTGTTCCTACTTCTTATGTTGAGAAACCACCTTTCCCTGTTAGAGTAAAGGATCATGCTAAAGCTTCAACTGTTGTTCGTAAAAGCAATATTAAAACTTATACACCTCCTGAGCAAGTTAAAATAGAACCTAATATTTCTATTGTTAAAGATCTCTTGTCTGATAATATTGATGGGCATGTTATTCAGTTCGAAGGTGAAACTGCTAGAATTGCTAAACCTTGTGATAAGGATAAACATAGACATGTGGTAGGCGTGCCTGTAATTTCTGTTAAAATAGGAGATCATTGTTATCATGTCTTATGTGATATGGGTGCTAGTGATAGTGTTATACCTCATAACTTATACAAAGAAATTAAGAATGAAATTGCACCTGTTGAATTAGAAGATATTGATGTTACTATTAAACTTGCTAATAGAGATACTATTGCACCAATTGGAATTGTTAGAGATGTTGAAGTCTTGTGTGGGAAAACTAAATATCCTGCTGATTTTCTTGTTTTTACTTCTCCGCAAGATAGCTTTTGTCCAATTATATTTGGTAGACCCTTCTTAAATATTGTCAATGCTACCATAGACTGCACTAAGAATATTGTTACTGTTGGTTTGGATGATATGGTTCATGTTTAATTTCTCTAAATTTAGTAAACAACATCGTGAGGAAGAATTGCCTAGTAAGGATGAAATTATTGGTCTTGCTTCTATTGCCGTACCTCCTAGTGATCCTTTAGAACACTATTTGCTAGACCATGAAAATGATATGTTCATGAATGAAAGAAGGGAAATAGATGAAGTATTCTTTAAACAGGAACCTGTTCTGAAACACAATTTGCCTGTTGAAATCCTAGGGGATCCTCCTCCACCCAAGGGTGATCCCGTGTTTGAGCTTAAACCTTTGCCTGATAATCTTAAATATGCTTATCTTGATGAAAAGAAGATATATCCTGTTATTATTAGTGCTAACCTTTTAGAGCATGAAGAAGAAAGATTATTGAAAACTCTGAAGAAGCATCGTGCTGCTATTGGATATACTCTTGATGATCTTAAGGGCATTAGCCCCACTTTATGTCAACATAAAATAAATTTGGAAGCAGATGCCAAACCAGTTCGTGATCCTCAACGACGTCTGAATCCTAAAATGAAAGAAGTGGTAAGAAAATAAATACTCAAGCTTCTGGAGGCAGGTATAATTTATCCCGTTGCTGATAGTGAGTGGGTAAGTCCTGTCCATTGTGTCCCTAAGAAGGGAGGTATTACTGTTGTTCCTAATGATAAAGATGAATTGATTCCACAAAGAATTATCACAGGTTATAGGATGGTAATTGATTTCCGTAAATTAAATAAAGCTACTAAGAAAGATCATTACCCCTTACCTTTTATTGATCAAATGCTAGAAAGATTATGCAAACACACACACTATTGCTTTCTAGATGGTTATTCTGGTTTCTCTCAAATACCTGTGTCGGCTAAAGATCAATCAAAGACTACTTTTACATGCCCTTTTGGTACTTTTGCTTATAGACGTATGCCTTTTGGTTTATGTAATGCACCTGCTACCTTTTAAAGATGCATGATGGCTATATTCTCTGACTTTTGTGAAAAGATTTGTGAGGTTTTCATGGACGAATTTTCCGTCTATGGTTCCTCTTTTGATGATTGCTTGAGCAATCTTGATCGAGTTTTGCAGAGATGTGAAGAAACTAATCTTGTCTTGAATTGGGAAAAGTGCCACTTTATGGTTAATGAAGGTATTGTCTTGGGGCACAAAGTTTCTGAAAGAGGTATTGAATTTGATAAAGCCAAGGTTGATGCTATTGAAAAGATGCCATGTCCCAAGGACATCAAAGGTATAAGAAGTTTCCTTGGTCACGTCAGATTTTACAGGAGGTTCATTAAGGACTTCTCAAAAATTTCTCAGCCTTTGACTAATTTATTGCAAAAAGATATATCATTTGTCTTTGATGATGATTGTGTAGAAGCATTTGAAATACTTAAGAAAGCATTAGTCTCTGCACCTGTTGTTCAACCACCTGATTGGAATTTACCCTTTGAAATTATGTGTGATGCTAGTGATTATGTTGTAGGTGCTGTTCTAGGGCAAAGAGTTGATAAGAAATTAAATGTTATTCATTATGCTAGTAAGACTCTAGACAATTCTCAAAGAAATTATGCTACTACTAAAAAAGAGCTTTTAGCAATTGTATTTGCTTGTGATAAGTTCAGATCTTATATTGTTGATTCTAAAGTAACTATTCAAACTGATCATGTTGCTATTAAATATCTTATGGAAAAGAAAGATGCTAAACCTAGACTTATTAGATGGGTTCTCTTGCTACAAGAATTTGATTTGAATATTGTTGATAGAAAGGGAGCTGAGAACCCCGTTGCAGACAACTTATCTAGGTTAGAAAATATTCTTGATGACCCACTACCTATTAATGATGACTTTCCTGATGAATAATTAAATGTTATAAGTACTTCTCGTAGTACTCCATGGTATGCTGATTATGCTAATTATATTGTTGCTAAGTTTATACCACCTAGTTCACATACCAGCAAAAGAAAAAGTTTTTCTATGACTTGAGACATTACTTTTGGGATGACCCACATCTTTATAAAGAAGGAGTAGATGGTGTTATTAGGCATTGTGTACCTGAGCATGAACAGGAACAGATCCTACGCAAGTGTCATTCCGAGTCTTATGGAGGACACCACGCTGGAGATAGAACTGCACATAAGGTATTGCAATTTGGTTTTTATTGGCCTACTCTTTTCAAGGATGCCCGTAAGTTTGTCTTGTCTTGTGATGAATGTCAAAGAATTGGTAATATTAGTAGACGTCAAGAAATGCCTATGAATTATTCACTTGTTATTGAACCGTTTGATGTTTGGGGCTTTGATTATATGGGACCTTTTCCTGCCTCTAATGGATACACACATATTTTAGTTGTTGTTGATTACGTTACTAAGTGGGTAGAAGCTATTCCAACTAGTAGTGCTGATCATAACACTTCTATTAAAATGCTTAAGGAAGTTATTTTTCTGAGGTTTGGAGTCCCTAGATATTTAATGACTGATGGTGGTTCACACTTTATTCATGGTGCCTTCCGTAAAATGCTTGCTAAATATGATGTTAATCATAGAATTGCATCCCCTTATCACCCACAGTCTAGTGGTCAAGTAGAGTTGAGCAATAGAGAGCTCAAATTAATTTTGCAAAAGACTATTAATAGGTCTAGAAAGAATTGGTCTAAGAAACTTGATGATGCATTATGGGCCTATAGAACTGCATATAAAAATCCTATGGGTATGTCTCCGTATAAAATGGTTTATGGAAAAGCATGTCACTTACCTCTAGAACTAGAACACAAGGCATATTGGGCTATTAAAGAACTCAACTATGATTTTAAACTTGCCGGTGAGAAGAGGTTATTTGATATTAGCTCACTTGATGAATGGCGAACCCAAGCTTATGAAAATGCCAAGTTGTTTAAAGAAAAAGTTAAAAGATGGCATGACAAAAGGATACAAAAGTGTGAGTTTAACGTAGGTGATTATGTATTGCTATACAACTCTCGTTTAAGATTTTTTGCAGGAAAACTTCTCTCTAAATGGGAAGGCCCCTACGTCATCGAAGAGGTCTACCGTTCCGGTGCCATAAAAATCAACAACTTCGAGGGCACAAATCCGAAGGTGGTAAATGGTCAAAGATTTAAACATTATATCTCAGGTAATCCCATAAATGTTGAAACCAATATTATTGAAACCGTAACCCTGGAGGAATACATAAGGGACACTTTCCGGAATGTTTCAGACTCCGAAAAGGAATAGGTATGTGGTACGGTAAGTAAACCAACTCCAAAACAATTTTTAAGGCAATATTTCTCCGTTTTGGAATATTTAGAAAAATAGAAAAATAAGTAGCAGTCCGGGAAGGACACGAGGGTGGTGGGCGCGCCCTACCCCCCTGTGCACGCCCCCCTACCTCGTGAGCGCCTCGTGTGCCTTCCGGACTCTGTTTTCTTGCACGTTACGTATTTTGGTCGGTAAAAATTCATTATATATTCTCCCGAAGATTTTGACTCCCGTATCACGCAAACCTCCTATGTTCTTGTTTCGAGCTGTTTTCTGTCAGGGTTTTCCAGACTAGGCATCATGTCGGCCCCCTCCTCCAACAATGGTGACAACGAT
Organism: Triticum urartu; assembly: GCF_003073215.2. Lineage (NCBI taxonomy): Eukaryota > Viridiplantae > Streptophyta > Magnoliopsida > Poales > Poaceae > Triticum > Triticum urartu. Next base: position 236,777,673 of record NC_053025.1, on the reverse strand, counting down.
GTTTGGCTAATGAAGATAGATCTGAAGAGGGAAGAACCCACGAGGATCAACAAGGATGAAAGGATCAAGAAGGCCACGGAGGATCAAGCTCCGGCAGCAAAAGACATCCTTCAAATTTATCATAACCTTCTTACCCCAACTGAGATCGAAGCTTTCAAGATGATTGAGTTAGCTCGTATACAAAACAAATCTCACACAAGAAAATATTTTGTTGAAGGAGCATATTGTCATACTCAAGGGCATTATTCGCAAGCTGGAGGACCTCTTACGCTCGATGTGTGATTATCCGTCACCACCACCTTCTTCACCGACAAAGGAGATATAATCACATGGGTATGGGCACTCCCCTTGGCAACTGCCAAGCTTGGGGGAGGTGCCCCGGTATCGTCTCACAATCACAACTCCTATCTTTATCGTTTTTCTTAGTTCGATCCTATTAGTAGTATCTTGATCTAGTAGAATAAAGTTTATGGCATGATCTAGTTTTGAGTTTTGCTTTATGATCTCTCTATGTAATCGAGTCCGTGAGTTATATATAATAAGATTAGTGTTGAGTCAAGGGCTTGATTATTTTGCCATGATCTTGGGTGAATAAAAGAAAAGAGAAAAAGAATAAAAAGAAACAAAAAGTTCATATTGATCTTATTGAGAGTAATGACTTCACATAGAAAGAGTATGATGATTAAAAGTTGTTGGGAATTGGCAGACATAGCTTTGGTCATTGTTGCAATTAATAGGAAGTAATAAGGAAAGAGAGGTTTTCACATATAGATATATTATCATTGACATCTTTTATGATTGGGAGCACTCATTAAAATATGACATGCTAAAGAGTTGATGTTGGACAAGGAAGACAACGTAATGAGTTATGTCTTTCTTATATCTGAGATAAAGTATGTTGTCATGGTTCCTCTAACTTGTTGAGCTTGCCTTTCCCCCTCATGCTAGCCAAATTCTCAGCACCAAGTAGAAATACTAATAGTGCTTCCAAATATCCTTAAACCAGTTTTGCCATGAGAGTCCACCATATCTACCTATGGATTGAGTAAGATCCTCCAAGTAAGTTGTCATCGGTGCAAAGCAATAAAAAATTGCTCTAAATATGTATGATTGATTGGTGTGGGAGAAATAAGCTTTATACGATCTTGCGATGTGGAAGTAATAGAAGCGACGGACTGCATAATAAAGGTTCATATCACAAGGGGCAATATAAAGTGACGTTCTTTCGCATTGAGATTTTATATATCCAACCATAAAAGCGCATGGCAACCTCTGCTTCCCTCTGTGAAGGGCCTATCCTTTATTATTATCTTCTACCTTATGCAAGAGTCACGGTGATCTTCACCTTTCCTTTTTCATTTTATCCTTTGGCAAGCTCAGCATGTTGGAAAGAACATGATATATATATATATATCTACTTGGATGTAGGGGAGCATGAACCATTATTGTTGACATTACCCTTAAGGTAAAAAGTTGTGGGGCAAAACTATAAGCCCCTATCTTTCTCTGTGTCCGATTAAAACTCTGTAACCACAAGTATTGGGTCAGTGTTAGCAATTATGGAGGACTAAATGATAGTTGAGTATGTGGACTTGCTTTTTAGCTCTGAAATAGACTCTTTCCGATGTTATGATAAATTGCAATTGCTTCAATGACTGAGATTATAGTTTGTTGGAGCCCAATAAAGTTTATGATTTATACGTTTGCATTGTGAATAGATCATCACTTGAACATAAGTAATCATATGACAAAATCTATATATGTTGCTATTATAAGAGTAATCATGATGCCTTCATGTCCGTATTTTATTTTTATCGACGCCTCTACCTCTAAACATGAGGACATATTTATTGTTATCGGCTTTTTGCTTGAGGACAAGCGAGGTCTAAGCTTGGGGGAGTTGATACGTCCATTTTGCATCATGCTATTATATCGATATTTATTGCATTATGGACTGTTATTTCACTTTATGTCACAATTCTTATGGCTATTCTCTCTTATTTTACAAGGTTTACACAAAGAGGGAGAATGCCGGCAGCTGGAATTCTGGGCTGGAAAAGGAGCAAATATTAGAGGCATATTCTGCGTAACTCCAAAAGTCCTGAAACTTCACGGGACATCTTAAAAGAAATAAAGAAAAATCCTCGCCAAAGATGAAGGCCAAGGGGCCCACACCCTTCTCACAAGGGTGGGGGCGCCCCCCCCCCCTAGGGCGCGCCCCCCTACCTCGCAGGCCCCCTGGTGGCTCTCCGATGCCCATCTTCTCCTATATGAGGTCTTTCGATGAGAAAACAATAAGGAGGAACTTTTCGGGACGAGACTCCGCCGCCACGAGGCGGAACCTTGGCGGATCCAATCTAGAGCTCCTGCAGAGCTGTTCTGTCAGGGAAACTTCCCTCCGGGAGGGGGAAATCATCACCATCGTCATCACCAACGCTCCTCTCATCGGGAGAGGGCAATCTCCATCAACATCTTCACCAGCACCATCTCATCTCCAAACCCTAGTTCATCTCTTGTATCCAATTCTTGTCTCAAAGTCCGGGATTGGTGCTAGTAGGTTGCTAGTAGTGTTGATTACTCCTTGTAGTTGATGCTAGTTGGTTTAATTGGTGGAAGATCATATGTTCAGATCCTATATGCATATTATTACCCCTCTGATTATGAACATGAATATGCTTTGTGAGTAATTACGTTCGTTCCTGAGGACAAGGGAGAAGTCTTGCTATGAGTAGTCATGTGAATTTGGTATTCGTTTGATATTTTGATAAGATGTATGTTGTCTAGCCTCTAGTGGTGTTATGTGAACGTTGACTACATAACACTTCACCATTATTTGGGCCTAGAGGAAGGCATTGGGAAGTAATAAGTAGATGATGGGTTGCTAGAGTGACATAAGCTTAAACCCTAGTTTATGCGTTGCTTCGTAAGGGGCTGATTTGGATCCATATGTTTCATGCTATGGTTAGGTTTACCTTAATACTTTTGTTGTAGTTGCGGATGCTTGCAATAGAGGTTAATCATAAGTGGGATGCTTGTTCAAGTAAGAACAGCACCCAAGCACCGGTCCACCCACATATCAAATTATCAAAGTATCGAGCGCGAATCATATGAACGTGATGAAAACTAGCTTGACGATATTCCCATGTGTCCTCGGGAGCGCTTTTCCTATTATAAGAGTTTGTTCCGGCTTGTCCTTTGCTACAAAAAGGATTGGGCCACCTTGCTGCACTTTATTTACTTTTGTTACTTGTTGCTTGTAACAATTTATCCTATCACAAAACTATCTATTACCACTTATTTCAGTACTTGTAGAGAATACCTTGCTGAAAACCGCTTATCATTTCCTTCTGCTCCTCGTTGGGTTCGACACTCTTACTTATCGAAAGGACTACGATAGATCCCCTATACTTGTGGGTCATCAGTTTTATACAGACTTTTGGAGAAGCCTGTATTTACAAGAAAGTGAGTGGGAGCTCTGTAGCATTTCTGATATTATATGTGGATGACATATTGTTGATTGGAAATGATATAGAATTTTTGGATAGCATAAAACGATACTTGAATAAGAGTTTTTCAATGAAAGACCTCGGTGAAGCTGCTTATATATTGGGCATCAAGATCTATAGAGATAGATCAAGGCGCTTAATTGTACTTTCACAAAGCACATACCTTGATAAAGTTTTGAAGAAGTTCAAAATGGATCAGTCAAAGAAAGGGTTCTTGCCTATGTTACAAGGTGTGAAGTTGAGTCAGACTCAACGCCTGACCACTGCAGAAGGTAGAGAGAAAATGAATGTCATTCTCTATGCCTCAGCCATAGGTTCTATCATGTATGCAATGTTGTCTACCAGACCTGATGTGTGCCTTGCTATAAGTCTAGCAGGGAGGTACCAAAGTAATCCAGGAGTGGATCACTCGACAGCGGTCAAGAATATCCTGAAGTACCTGAAAAGGACTAAGGATATGTTTCTCATTTATGGAGGTGACAAAGAGCTCATCGTAAATGATTACGTCGATGCTAGCTTTGACACTGATCCGGATGACTCTAAGTCACAAAATGGATACATATTTATATTGAATGGTGGAGCTATCAGTTGGTGCAATTCCAAGCAAAGCGTCGTGGCAGGATCTACGTGTGAAGCGGAGTACATAGCTGCTTCAGAAGCAGCGAATGAAGGAGTCTGGATGAATGAGTTCATATCCGATCTAGCTGTAACACCTAGTGCATCGGGTCCAATGAAAATCATTTGTGACAATACTAGAGAAATTGCCTTGGCGAAGGAATCCAGATTTCACAAGAGAACCAAACACATCAAGAGACGCTTCAACTCCATCCGTGATCAAGTCAAGGAGGGAGACATAGAGATTTGCAAAATACATACGAATCTGAATGCGGCAAACCCATTGACTAAACCTCTTCCACGAGCAAAACATGATCAGCACCAAGACTCCATGGGTTTTAGAATCATTACAATGTAATCTAGATTATTGACTCTAGTGCAAGTGGGAGACTGAAGGAAATATGCCCTATAGGCAATATTAAAGTTGTTATTTATATTTCTTTATATCATGATAAATGTTTATTATTCATGCTAGAATTGTATTAACAGGAGATTTGATACATGTGTGAATACATAGACAAAACACAGTGTCCCTAGTAAGCCTCTACTAGACTAGCTTGTTAATCAAAGATGGTTAAGTTTCCTAACCATGGACATGTTTTGTCATTTGATGAACGGGGTCACATCATTAGGAGAATTATGTGATGGAAAAGACCCGTCCATTAGCTTAGCATAATGATCGTCAAGTTTTATTGCTATTGCTTTCTTCATGACTTATACATATTCCTTTGACTATGAGATTATGCAACTCCCGGATACCGGAGGAATACCTTGTGTGCTATCAAATATCACAACGTAACTAGATGATTATAAAGATGCTCTACAGGTATCTCCGAAGGTGTTTGTTGAGTTGGCATAGATCGAGATTAGGATTTGTCACTCCAAGTATCGGAGAGGTATCTCTGGGCCCTCTCGGTGATGAACATCATGATAAGCATTGCAAGCAATGTGACTAAAGAGTTAGTTGTGGGATTATGCATTACGGAACAAGTAAAGAGACTTGTCGGTAACGAGATTGAACTAGGTATGAAGATACCGACGATCAAATCTCGGGAAAGTAACATATCGATGACAAAGGGAATGACGTATGTTGTCATTACGGTTTGACCGATAAAGATCTTTGTAGAATATGTAGGAACCAACATGAGCATCCAGGTTCCACTATTGGTTATTGACCGGAGAGGTGTCTCGGTCATGTCTACGTAGTTCTCGAACCCGTAGGGTCCGCACGCTTAACGTTCGATGACGATTTGTATTATATGAGTTATGTGATTTGGTTAATCGAATGTTGTTCAAAGTCCCAGATGAGATCACGTACATGACGAGGAGTCTCGAAATGGTCGAGAGGTAAATATTGATATATTGGATGATATTATTCAGACACCGGAAGTGTTTCAGATTGTATCGGGTACAATATATCGGAGTACCGGGAGGTTACCGGAACCCCCGGGGGGAAGATATAGGCCATATGGGCCATAGGAGGGAGGAAAGCCATCCCACAAGGGGTGCCCCCCATGGAAGGAGTCCGAATTGGACTAGGGGAGGGGGTGGCGCCCCCCTTTCCTTCTCCTCCTCTCTCTCCTTCCCCCTTTCCCCTTTTGGTAAAAGGAAAGGGGTCCGAATCCTACTAGGAGCCCAAGTAGGACTCCCCTACTTGGGGTGCGCCTAGGACCGGCCTCCTCCCCTCTCCCTCCTTTATATACGGGGGTGGGGGCGCCTCTTACACACATCAATTGTTCCAAGCTGTGTGCGGCGCCCCTCCATAGTTTATGCTCCAGTCATATTCACGTAGTGCTTAGGCGAAGCCCTGCGCGGATCACTTCACCATCACCGTCACCACGCCATCATGCTGACGGAACTCTCTCTCGGCACTTTGCTAGATCAAGAGTTCGAGGGACGTCATCGAGCTGAACGTGTGCAGAACTCGGAGGTGTCGTACATTCGGTGCTTGATCGGTTGGATCGAGAAGACGTTCGAATACATCAACCGCGTTAAGCTAACGCTTCCGCTTTGGGTCTACGAGGGTACGTGGACACACTCTCCCCCTCTCGTTGCTATGCATCTCCTAGATAATTCTTGCATGAGCATAGGAAATTTTTTGAAACTGCATGCTACGTTCCCAAATAGTCCATGGAGCCTTCTTTCTTGCACTTGCGTGTGCTGCTATTCCTACAGAAAGGCCCTTTAGTTTCCTTTCTCTATCAGAGAGGTCCTCAATACTGCATTTTTAAATTTAGATCCACATGCTTTCTCTTCTTTGTTATTGCAGATACAACCTTTCTGTAGTAACTTTTTTGCTTTTTAATCTATTATCACACGTTTCTGGATTAGTCTTCCGTTTCGGTCCTCCTACATGTAGTGTATTCCTTCAATTCTTTATTCCCTCTGTTCCTTACCCTTAAATGTGATTCGGTCATAACGCAAAAAAGCATGTTTCGTTAGTCTAATTTCATTATGTTACCACCTAACAAACTCATCTCAGACTTGTGAGAAAACTCTCTCGGACACTAGTGATGGATTCTGGTACACCCGAAAGAATCTCTTCTTCAAACCTTTCTATCTTTAGTTTACAATAATTAGTTGTCGATGAATTATGTAGGTCACAATTGGTGAAATCTCAATCTTCATGTAGAAAAGTATATATGTTGCATGCCATTTTATATATCTAGTCACACCAAAGACACGGTAAGCTAGCTTAGCATGAACCTTTTGGCACTATGGTCTTTGCAATATGTACTTGTGGCAACAAGTTGATTGTCTAATCTCCTTCACGCACAAGTTTGCTTTTTAAAAAGGTTTGTCGATTTGCATAATCCACCTTTCATAAATTGTGAACAACCAAAAGGATTTGTTTATCCCTCGTTTCCTAAACGTGCATGTGCCCTCCCCCCACATCCGGCAACAACCATAGTATTCTTTTTAGTGTCCAAGCATCATTCGTTATTCCCTAACGAAAAAATAGGAAGGCCTGTTATGCTCTTCCATTAATTTGGGCCACATCAAGAGAGATCCGGCTTGCAACTGGCGGCCCGCCGCTCGCCCAATGACGTCTAGGTTTGGTTGGACAGCGTCGTGGGCGAAACAGACGCTCATTTGTTTAGTCCCATATCGGCCAGCTGGGAGAGTCAGACTGGTTTATAAGGCAGAGCGCGACAGCTAGCCTCGTCCCTTCGGAGACATCCGAGAAAATTGGAACGATACAGAGAAGATTAGCATGGCCCCTGTGCAAGGATGACATGCACAAATCGAGAAATGGTCCAATTTTTTTTTAGATTTTCCGCGCAAGTCCCTAGAGCCTTCTTTCTTGCACTTGTGTGTGCTGCTTTTCCTACAGAAAGGCCCTTTACTTTCCTTTCTCTATCAGAGAGGTCCTCAATACTACCTTTTTAAATTTAGATCAACACGCTTTCTCATCTTTGTTATTGCAGATACAACCTTTTTCGTAACTTTTTAGCTTTTTAATCTATTATCACGCGTTTATGGATTAGTATTCCGTTTCAGTCCTCCTACATGTAGTGTATTCCTTCAATTTTTTATTGTCTTTGTTCCTTACCCTTAACTGTGATTCAGTCATAATGCAAAAAAAACATGTTTCATTAGTCTATTTTAATTATGTTACCACCTAACAAACTCATCTAGGACTTGTGAGAAAACTCTCTCGGACACTAATGCTAGATTCTGGTACACCCAAAAGAATCTCTTCTTCAAACCTTTCTATCTTTAGCATACAATAACTAGTGGTCGATGAATTACGCAGGTCACAACTAGTGAAATCTCAATCTTCATGTGGAAAAGTATATATGTTGCATACCATTTTATATATCTAGTCACACCAAAGACACGGTAAGCTAGCTTAGCATGAACCTTTTGGCACTATGGTCTTTGCAATATGTACTTGTGGCAACAAGTTGATCGCCTAATCTCCTTCACACACAGGTTTGCTTTTTAAAAAGGTTTGTCGATTTGCATAATCCATCTTTAATAAATTGTGAACAACCAAAAGGATTTGTTGATCCCTCGTTTCCTAAACGTGCATGTGCCCTCCCCCCCACATGCGGCAACAACTATAATATTCTTTTTAGTGTCCAAGCATCGTTCATTATTCCCTAACGAAATAATACGAGGGCATGTTATGCTCTTTCATTAATTTGGGCCACATCAAGAGAGATCCGACTTGCAACTGGCGGCCCACCGCACGCCCGATGGCGTCTAGGTTTGGCTGGATAGCGCCATGGGCAAAACAAACGCTTGTTCGTTTAATCCCACATCGACCAGTTAGGGAGAGTCGGACTGGTTTATAAGGTAGAGCGTGGCAGCTAGCATAGTCCCTTCGGGGACATCCGATAAAATTGGAAAGATACAGAGAAGAATAGCATGGCCCTTGCGCAAGGATGACACGCACAAATCGAGAAATGGTCCAATTTTTTTAAAGATTTTCCACGCAAGTCCCTGGAGCCTTCTTTCTCTGCACTTGCGTGTGCTGCTATTCATATAGAAAGGCCCTTTAGTTTCCTTTCTCTATCAAAGAGGTCCTCAATACTGCCTTTTTAAATTTAGATCCACACGCTTTCTCTTCTTTGTTATTGCAGATACAACCTTTCTGTAGTAACTTTTTAGCTTTTTAATCTACTAGCAAAAATGCCCGTGCGTTGCAACGGGAGAAAAATAATATATATAAGTGGGTCAATGTGTCCCATCTACTCTAGCATTTGCCTACTGCAACGCCATTGTGTGCACCATTAGGGAGTCTAGTAAATATTTGGCCTATTTTCTATTATTTGTAGTCAAAATTGTCATAACAAACATCAACCACTTTCGATAATAATTGTGGTCATGGCTGTCTTTCTGTTCCACCTTAGGGTATTTTTGATCCAAAATCTTTTCATTGAAAATTCGAGGGTTGAATCCATATGATTTTTTTCTAGGCACTTTATTGTATGAGTGAATTAATGCTATAGAAAAAATTCGACAAATTCTTTTGCACTACATTCCTTAGTAAATTTCATTCCACACTAACCTCTTGGCATTCTAATTAAAGTAGCTCGCTCACAAATTTAACCCAAAATCAAATGAGCAAATGCCACATCTGAACCCAAGGAATAAAATTCTAGTTTGTTGTTCACATACTGTAAGAAGATCATGTGCTGACATTGAACGGAACAAATTTTGCAGTGCATGCAAGGCATTTATTTGTTTGTGCATTTGGGAAAGAGAGTCACATCACGGGGCAATGATGGGTGATGGATGCTAAGGAGAAAATAAATCAACAGGGAGAAAAATTAATGGCAAACAATTATTAATAGAAAAGTGTCAGTGCAATAATTTGAATTGTGAGTTGGTCTACATCTGTTAAATAGAACTGAACAACAACAAGACTAAACTATGTATGTTGTGTCTTCCTAAGCATATATGCAGCAAAAAAAATGAAATGAACATATTTGGTTCATAAATGTAGGTTTATAAGACAGAGGTATACACACTTCCTATAATCCAAGCAGACCACCAGGCAGAAAGTTCCTTAGATAGCTTATCTTATCTCGCAATTGATACAGTGACAAGCATTCAGTCATCTCATCCCCATGCAAACAAATATTCTTTTGGTATGTACATGATGATTGTCTCATGTGAAATTACATTAAGCTTACCTAGAGACCATAATAACCTGTGAACTGTAAATGACCCATAAACAAATACATGCATGTAGTGGTAGAATTGTATGATAGACACACACATCCTTGTATAATTGTTCTTTTTTTGCGGGGAACTTGTATAATTGTTCTCTGCATGCATGCATATATATATATATTGTTCTGAGTGTTGATGGTCCGGTAGAAATCCGTACCTGAACATGTATTCTGATGGTCATGAGGAAATCCCATGTTGCTGCAGAAACTGTCATGCAAAATTCAGAATGGGGCAGCTCCTCACAAACACGCGGACATTCAAAAAGGGAGTACTCTTCAAGACGTTGCCACGGCCGGCGGAACCAGCTCCTCTTCGATGGCGGTCATATACAATTCTGATCACTGCATGAGTGTGTACTTACTGTGCATACATATACGTGAGTTTGCTAGCTGTGTATGAAAGTGTGCATACTCTGCCTTCTTCCTCTCCTCTTCTCCCTCTCACGTCTCTCTCTCTTTTCCTCTATACAGAGAGCTTGAACCTGCCGGCGCCGCTGGCCCTCACAAGCTCCTCGTCGTCCTCCTATATCGACTTAAGCCGCCATGGACGGCCGCTGCGTCTGCGTTGACTACGGGCAGCGCCGCCGCCGGCGACGACCACCTCCTCCACCCCTCCCTCCTGCCCATCCTCTCACCCGGATAGCGTGCCCCGCCCACACCCATCATGTTGCCCGACGCCTCGCCGAACCACTGTGCCCGACCGCCGCCTGCATGCCCCTGTAGCCGGCTGCCTCACACGCAACCGCGCGCCGCCGTGCACGTCCACCAACGAGCCTCCCGTCTCCCGCTCACCTGCCTGCAGCCGGTGGACCATGGTGCCTCTGTCATCCGCTGGCTCTCTACCCCGCCTCCAACTCCGATGCCTCTATTGCCTCTTTTCCTCCACTCCGCCAACGAAGGCCGGCCTCAGCCCGGTGTGGCCCAACCGGTGCACCCAGCAGGCAGCCACGGAGCTCCTCGCATGGACCCCAGTCGCAGTTCCTCAGGGTAAGCAGATGAGTACCGACCCTTCTCTGTTTTCCTCCTCCCCTCTTTGCTCATCCCCCCCCTCGTTTCTTCTCTACTGGAGCCCCAACGCCATGGATGCCCAAGCTCTGAACCACCTCGCCGACCGCTGCCGCGTTCTTCTCCAAGCTCCGTCGAAAGCCTCTTCGCTCGCGAGTTCTCGCGCCGTCCACGAAGCCCGAGTGTCGTTGCTCCTTGCTCGCGTGGAAGAGAAAAAGGACAAAGGCGTGAGAGAAGGTTTCTAAAGGCCCATTACCCATTAGCATTGACGCTGCCCAGACCCAGACGGGTGACGCGTGTAACAGCCGAATCCTTTATCTCGAAACAAATTTAGTACCACCTCACGTATATGTTTTCAATTCAAAGTGAAAGCGTAAACTTACAGAAAGAAGTGTATTGTTGGGTGAACCCAAAAGACTCAACCCGTGCTTTATTATTAGGAAAAGATTATCACACGTTTTTGGAATAGTCTTCCGTTCAGTCCTCCTACATGTAGTGTATTCCTTCAATTTTTTTATTGTCTTTGTTCCATACCCTTAACTGTGATTCGGTCATAATGCAAAAGAAAAAAACATGCTTCATTAGTCTAATTTGATTACGTTACCACCTAACAAACTCATTTTAAGACTTGTGAGAAAACTCTCTCGGACACTAGTGCTAGATTCTGGTATCACCCGAAAGAATCTCTTCTTCAAACCTTTCTATCTTTAGTGTACAATAACTAGTGTTCGATGAATTACGTAGGTCAAACTGATGAAATCTCAATCTTCATGTAGAAAAGTATATATGTTGCATACCATTTTATATATCTAGTCACACCAAAGATACGGTAAGCTAGCTTAGCATGAACCTTTTGGCACTATGGTCTTTGCAATATTTACTTGTCGCAACAACTTGATCGTCTAATCTCCTTCACACACAAGTTTGCTTTTTGAAAAGGTTTGTCTATTTGCATAATCCACCTTTCATAAATTGTGAACAACCAAAAGGATTTGTTGATCCCTCCTTCCCTAAATGTGCATGTGCTCTCTCCCCACGTGCGGCAACAACTATAGTATTCTTTTTAGTGTCCAAGCATCGTTCGTTATTCCCTAACGAAAAAACACAAGGGCTTGTTATACTCTTCCATTAATTTGGGCTGCATCAAGAGAGATCCGGCTTGCTGGTCGATGAATAATTAGTTTACAATAATTATTGGTCGATGAATTACGTAGGTCACAACTGGTGAAATCTCAATCTTCATGTACAAAAGTATATATGTTGCATGCCATTTTATATATCTAGTCACACCAAAGACACGATAAGCTAGCTTAGCATGAACCTTTTGGCACTATGGTCTTTGCAATATGTACTTGTGGCAACAAGTTGATCGTCTAATCTCCTTCACGCACAAGTTTGCTTTTTTAAAAAGGTTTGTCGATTTGCATAATCCACCTTTCATAAATTGTGAACAACCAAAAGGATTTGTTTATCCCTCATTTCCTAAACGTGCATGTGCCCTCCCCCCATGTCCGGCAACAACTATAGTATTCTTTTTAGTGTGCAAGCATCGTTCGTTATTCCCTAACGAAAAAACATGAAGGCCCGTTATGCTCTTCCATTAATTTGGGCCACATCAAGAGAGATCCGGCTTGCAACTGGTGGCCCGCCGTGCGCCCGATGACGTCTAGGTTTGGTTGGACAGCGTCGTGGGCGAAACAAACGCTCATTTGTTTAGTCCCACATCAGCCAGCCGGGGAGAGTCAGAGTGGTTTATAAGGCAGAGCATGGCAGCTAGCCTCGTCCCTTCGGGGACATTCGATAAAATTGGAACAATACAGAGAAGATTAGCATGGCCCCTGCGCAAGGATGACACGCACAAATTGAGAAATTGTCTAATTTTTTTTTGAGATTTTCCGCGCAAGTCCGTGGAGCCTTCTTTCTCTGCACTTGTGTGTGCTGCTATTCATACAGAAAGGCCCTTTAGTTTCCTTTCTCTATCAGAGAGGTCCTCAATACTGCCTTTTTAAATTTAGATCCACACGCTTTCTCTTTGTTATTGCTGATACAATCTTTTTGTAGTAACTTTTTAGCCTTTTTAATCCATTATTACACGTTTCTGGATTAGTTTTCTGTTTCAATCCTCCTACATGTAGTGTATTCCTTCAATTTATTATTGTCTTTTTTCCTTAACCTTAACTATGATTCGGTCGTAACGCAAAAAAACATGTTTCATTAGTCTAATTTGATCATGTTACCACCTAACAAACTCATCTAAGACTTATGAGAAAACACTCTCGGACACTAGTGTTGGATTCTGTTATCACCGGAAAGAATCCCTTCTTCAAACCTTTCTATCTTTAGTGTACAATAACTAGTGGTCGATGAATTACATAGGTCACAACTGGTGAAATCCCAATGTTCATGTAGAAAAGTATGAATGTTGCAAACCATTTTATATATCTAGTCAAACCAAAGACACGGTAAGCTAGCTTAGCATGAACATTTTGGCACTATGGTGTTTGCAATGTGCACGTGTTGCAACAACTTGAGCGTATAATCTCCTTCGAGCACAAGTTTGTACATCGGTTTCGCCAATGGCCTGTTTCAATAACCCTCTTCTCGTCCTATCTTCCAACCACATTGTTGCCTATCTTCTGTTAGCTTTGCCTAGAGGTTAATCTCATTAGTGTCCTCAATTGCTACTAACCAAACATCATGTATCAAACAACCTCATGATGCAATACAAACAACCGAATAAAATGCAAAAACATGGGTTATAGCCAGCATTACCTCAGTCAGGCTCTAGTGGACCACATTTGGAAAGAGGCCAAAATGGCTCTAGGCAACCAAACATGCCTTTTACTATCTGTCGAGCTCTCAAAGCCCTGATCTTGCTAGCAATCATGTCGTCCGTGCCAGACAACCCAAACACAATGATCAATCGTGGCCTGTTCAGCAAGGAGGAGGATGACGAGACGAATGATGAGAAGATGTAGGCCATGTCACAATCCCGTCTCCGGTGAGTCCCTTTTCCCACCTCATACGAGGTCACCCCTCGGCGACTGCACAGCCGTCGACCACGGTCCTTGCTGCCTCTAGCTCGAGCGTAGTCCAATGCAAAAGCCAGTCAACACGATATGCATTGTCAAAATATCTGACTTGCATCCGCATGCAAACACAAAAAATGCCAAAAATGAGAATTAGCAAACGCAAAAAATGCCAAAAAAAAGAAAAGAAAAGAAAAGAAAGGGCTGAATTATGGCAACGAAGCCCTGATGCCTCCGCAGTCGTCCCCTTGTCCAAACGAATTCCAGTCACTTTCTTTCCTTGGCGACCGATCAGCTGAAGTGGATCGCTGAAGTGAGGTGGAAGCGGCAGGCCAACCCCATCCCTGCACGTGCACCCACTACCGCTCCACTCGTCACGCTCCAGCTGCCGGCCGCGACACGCTCCGCACGCGATCTCCACTCGCTCCGTCCATCCGGATCCCCTTCCTCCCTCCCCAGGTACTTCCGCAGTCCATCGCCATCCCCTCTTGTTCGATTTGATTTGATTCCGAAGAATCCTCCTCGAATCTTCACTTTCCATCTCGGCCGGCCGAGATCTGAAGCAAAGCTCCGATCTTGCCAGCCAGCCAGCGGCCATGTCGTCCTCGTCGGACAACCCCAACACGGTCACCGACCGCGGCCTCTTCAGCAAGAGCAGCAAGGACGACGGCGCCGACAAGAAGAAGAAGCAGGAGGAGAAGAAAGAGGATGGGGAGGAGGGCGGCGGCGGGTTCATCGACAAGGTAAAGGACTTCATCCACGACATCGGGGAGAAGATCGAGGAGGCGGTGGGGTTCGGCAAGCCCAGCGCCGACGTGGCCCGGATCCACGTGCCCCACATCGGCCTCCACCGCGCCGACCTCGTCGTCGACGTGCTCATCAAGAACCCCAACCCGGTGCCCATCCCGCTCGTCGACATCGACTACCTCATCGACAGCGACGGCCGGAAGCTCGTCGCGGGGCTCATCCCGGACGCCGGCACCATCCGCGCGCACGGCGAGGAGACGGTCAAGGTGCCCATCACGCTCGACTTCGACGACATCCGGAGCACCTACGCGGACATCAAGCCGGGCAGCATCATCCCCTACCTGCTCCGGGTCATCTTCCTCGTGGACGTGCCCGTCTTCGGCCGCATCAAGATCCCGCTGGACAAGTCCGGGGAGATCCCCATCCCGTACAAGCCCGACGTGGACGTGGACAAGATCAAGTTCCACCACTTCTCCTTCGAGGAGACCACGGCCACCATCCACCTGAGCCTGGAGAACAAGAACGACTTCGACCTCGGGCTCAACCTGCTCCAGTACGAGATGTGGCTCGGCGACGACAGCGTGGTGGAGGCGGAGCTCACCGACTCCACCAGGATCGAGAAGCAGGGGATCACCAAGATGCAGATCCCCTTCACCTTCAGGCCCAAGGACCTGGGATCTGCCGTCTGGGACATGATCAGGGGCAGGGGCACCGGCTACAGCATCAAGGGCAAGATCGATGTCGACACCCCCTTTGGCAACATGAAGCTGCCCATCGACAAAGTCGGCGGAACCACTCGCCTCAAGAAGGACGACGACGATGACGATGTACGTATGTCATTTCATTTCGTAGCATCTGCTGCTCTGTTTTCATTGTTTCCTCTGCATCTTGCTCATCATCAGACCAGCTGGACCAGGCTAGTCCTGTTTTGACTAGGATAATTGACAATGCAAGAAATTGATATGGTGTTGAGCTATTAGTAGGAATGCAATAGCTGAATTACAGCCCTCTCAATTTTTTTCGATATTTGGTTCGACGCTAAAAATAGCACACAACCCAACAGAAAGAGAAGAATTGCCCTCTGTAATTCAGCATTTGCTGCTCTGTGTTGATTGTTGCCTCTGCATCTTGCTTATTGCTGTGCAACCATCATACTAGCTAGACCAGATTTGTCTTGTTTTGACTAGGATAATTCACAGTGGAAGAAATTGATATGGTGTTGAGCTATTATTAGGAGTGCAATAGCTGAATTATCGACAAAGTCCGATTTTTTGTCTGATATATATTGGTTCGATGCTAAAAATAGTACACAAGAAAAGATTGATGTATATCATATCATTTGCTGTTGATTACTGAATTTACATCTGATTGTGCAACCATCACCTACTAGCAAAGCTAGCTAGAGCAGTTTGATCTTGTTTTGACCAGGATAATTGACAATAGAAGAAACAACTTTGATATGATGTTGAGCTGTAGGCGTGCAAAAGCTGAATTATAGCCCTGTTCTGAATTTTTCTGATGGAGGTTCGACGCTAAAAATAGTGCAGAGTCATTTTTGTTGTTGCATTGCTGCATTGAAGCTCTGTACACTCAGTCATTGCTTCTCAGCTTGTTTTGTTCGCTTTATGCTCTGGTTCAGTCGAAACTCGCTAATAGAAATACTTGTGTTTATTTCTTGTGATGAAATTCTGCGTTGTCAGTGGCAGGATACAGCCCATGATCATGGATACCACCTTTCAAAATCTTGTGACATCTTTTGCTGATTAACTTAGAAATCATAATTTTGCCATATCAGATCTGAGCTAAAAACCACGACACCTGTTTAACATCCGGGCGTTTACTATGTATATCCAACTTATTGGATGTAAAGAAGATAGCTGAATTTTGATAAATTGACCTTGAGCCTTGCTAATATCTTCATTTGAACTAACCTTACAGGAGTGAAGTGCTGTTACTGAACATACAAGATAGTCAAGCAGGGAGCCAGGGAGGATCCAGCTGAACTCTTTACTCTAGCTTATGGTATCTTTGTTGATGGCATCATCCGAACATCGTCAGCGTTTTTATGTTTCGGTGCTCAGTGTTCTTTGCGGGAACTCATCCAGTGTGTATTCTTTCTGTGTTAACTTTGTCAAGTGGAAACAGACCTGAAAATAAATTCCATCGCCCCTTTCTTGTTTGTGGGGTATGATGTTAGCCTTCTTCATCCAAAATATTGTGTCCATGCCTGCTCTTTTTCCGCACCCAGTCAGCGAAGATTAATCTCATACACATCAATGGATACAGATATAGTATTTTCAATCATAAAGACACTAGAGCTGTTCAGCAAATACAAATTATATTTTTGAATATAAACACATTTTTTTCGTCAGCCCCGCACCAAATTCAGCTACTTTACATTTCTGTACAGCTCCTGGCTCTCTTCACTGTAGGATTATGATCAAACAAACAAAGAGAAAAAATAGTCAGACAGCTAAAGAACCTACATTTTGTGGTTTCCCACTGTACAAACTGCTTGCCTGCGATAAGCAGATTTTCCTTCCCATGACATCAGCCAGCGTGCTTACTCACCACCCCTCTCACGACCATCATCGAAGTCGCACAGTCGGCACCTCTGACCTATGGATCAAACTTCAGTTGACGTGCTCCTCCCATGTACAAAAATATACACTTCTCTTCAACGCCCTTCTCTTGCCAACCGATGTACAGCATCTCAGATGCGATTTGTGTCGATCGGTCGACATTTGGCGGTCACTTCTTTTTCCGTTCTTGTTCTTCGAGCTGATTCCGAAGATTTTTTAAGCCTTGCACTACTTTAGGTTTCAGCTTGTGCTGAAAAATCTTTCCTTGCAATGATGTTGACCTGCCAAATAGGAAGCCCAAAAAGATTGGGTTCAAGTTACTACTAATTAGCAGCTATTTTGAGTTCTTAACAGAATATGGTACATGGCCGTTTCTAAGTGGTTTCGCCTGGATGCTCAAACTGAATAAGAAAGACTCTGAACCTGATTTCCTTCAGCTCTTCGTCAAGCTCCAGTTCTGATTCTTTTATCTGCAGAACCATATGACAGACAATTTGTTGTCAGGTGATCTGCGCAGGGAAAATGGAACTCCCCTGTTAGATAATTGCATCGGCATAAAAGAAAAAAAATGGAGTAGCATATATTTACAATATCTGTCTTTATACTAGGACAGATGCAATCATGCAAATGCCCCAAGTTTGACCTTTTAATATCATATTTACCTCACATGGATTTAAGAACAAAACATAGCTACCATGGCTATGTCAAGACATTTGGTAGAAGATAAGGATGAAGTGACAACAGCAAAATGGATATAAGATATCCAAGTCAACATAGTTCTTCGAGCAAGGGATGCCATGGAAGCAAATTAGTAACAACTAACAACTAACCTCTTTAACCAGTCTTTTAGAGCTCCAAATAAGAGCACCCTACAAAACATAAAACAAGAACATGCGTTAGATCATCAAGAGTAATATCTGATGAAAAACTCCAAGCAATATCCTTGTCTACACATAAAGCTTCAACTGCTTCCGAGTACATCTAGTTCAGGTTGATAACACTCCTACAAATGACCACACCTGTTATTTTGTCAATACATCAATTATTCTCAGTTGCACTTTTTTTAGGCGATCTCTTTGGAAGGGAATGATCTGTTTTCCGGAAGAGCTATGCTACCCAGCGAATTTTCTAGTGTTTCCAGTGAAGCAATGCAGCAGAACATAGCAAGAAAGGTACAATATCTAAGTCCACATGCTGGTACATGAATGTTTGATGGAAGAAGTCCCAACAGAACAAGGTAATCATGAGGCAAAAACATACTTCACCATGTGATAATTGTTGCTCCAGTACATCCGACGTTACAACCCAGACCTTTGGACATCCATCTGCCACCAAAGCTTCAACCTAAGTTAGTAGAAAGAATCAGTGTAAGAAACCTCTTTGTAAAACTACACATATAACAAATATTTGGAATGATGGCACTCCATGCCCATTTGATTAAAAGATCACTTATTGGTGCTATGCATGTAAGTTTAGTAGTAGGATCAAAATTTCCAAAAAATGCCCATAACATGAAAATATGGTGGGGGAGAACCTAGAGTGCGGCAATTTCAGATTAGCATAAATCGTACTATAATCATTCTAGTGATTTTCCTATGTTAAATGGAGATTTGAACAGTTGGGCATGAATAAACAGCTAGTAAATATGCCTAGGACATTCCTGCTGGTTGAAACCGACTCAACTATTTTTACGAACAGCTTTAGACTTTTAGTGACACAATCCTCATGGAAAAACATGGATTTTTGCCTATTAAACTTGAATATATGCATGGACTTTTCACTGGCGTGAATTCATGGAACTAATCCACAAAGAACTCTGGGGCATTCTTCCTCAGTTCCATCTAATGGAAAACTTCATAATTTGATTTACCTCCTTCTCAATCCAACAATCAGCAGATAAGTCAGCAGAATATACCACATCAACCCTGTTCAAGCAAAATTAGTTCGTTAAGGTTCCCCTAAAGACCAACTAAAAAGGATGGTTGAAACATTCAACTTACATTTATTCTATGACGGAAATGTCTAGCATAAAGCGTCAATTTAGACATGTGGAAATGGTCTAACACAGCAATACCTTACCCTTTATAAGTTTCAGTGTGTGTTGATTGCCCAGACAATGCAGCATCAAATACCACTACAACTTTTATCTCTGCAAGCATCATAGCGATGAATGATATAAGATAGCTGATGTAAAAGAAAACCATATGGCCCTCGAGAAGAAATTATCCATTGCAGTTACGGTCTTAGAGAGTAACAGTAGATTGCACTCCATACTTGGATAGATACACATAGTTACAAGTCGTAATTAATTTTCTCTAACTACAAACCAGAGAATAAGCAGTACAACAGCCTATCAGTTTCTAACAGAAAAATAGACAGTATAGTTGAGACATGTGACCTTTCTTTTTGTTTGAAGAAGAATCATAGCTGAACCATACATAATGGTTTAATCTTGTAGTACAAACCTCGTACTGCACTGAATGATACCAGCTCATCAATGAGCATCTGCCTCGCAATTCCTTGATTCCCGTTCAAGAAATCACTCTTAAGCTTTCCCCAGTAGCCACATACATTGTAGCCATCCACAAGAATAACCGGGGAGGCGATCTCCAAGTTGCCGTCATTTGTGCTAGATAAAACGAGAGCACAAATTCAGCAGACTCATCGAATCACCTACCTGCTAGACATGAAAGGAAAGACAAGCCTAACCAGGTAAGAGTGGCAGAAGGGTCCTCGTAGAAGTCGGTGTCATCAGGAAGCACCTCCTTCATTATTTTCTTTTTGCGGAACCTGGTGGCAGGCTGAGGCCCGGTTGTTTGCTTCCTTTCGTAATCCTGAAAACCAGGGTAAGATTGTTGTAACAACTGGTGTGCATTTATCCGATGAATGGGCAGGACAGGACGCTGTTACAAGATTCAGACATATCTGAACACAGTGGCACTAGATGCATCCGATGATCCGACCCCATCAGTATCTGTTCCCATGTCTAAACTGGTTGTCAAAATTTGTAACGATGGGACCAGATAGGAGACTGTACTGAAATAATGCTGCTGTCCTTTCTTTTCTCTCTCGTCTCGTCTGAACCGAAACTGAATGCAGGAAGGCCTGTGCAGTAACAGTACCTTCCAGAATTTCACGATCCTCAGGTTCTGCTTGACGTTGGATGTAATCCTCGGAGGCCGCCGGTCGACCTGCAAACAATGAACCAAGTGCGTGAGGAGGACACTCCCAGCGGCACATACCCTGATCACTGGCCTTCCAGATTCAAGACAAGAACTCCCCATTTCTAACTAAGAACAGCATCAGAACTTAGTTAGTAATGTCCGTTTTTTCAGTCCCCTTTCAACATTTTTGCTCATCAACGGAAAATAAGAGCAGTGAGAAGATTGATCTATCTTTGATGCTGCGCCGGACTTCAGAAACTGACTCGTCTTCTAGGTGGATTGATTGCAGCGGGAGGGGGTGGGGACTGAGCTGACCTTGTTGGCGCCGGAGGAGGAGGCGGCGCCCCCTTTGGTGGCCTTCCCCCTGCCCTTGTCCTTGGCCATCACCACCACGATGGAGGTCGCCGAGTAGGCGGCCGAGCCCACCATCTCTCCTCCGCCGCCGCCGCCGCTCCTGACGTGTGGTGGAGGCCGCGCCGAGGAGAGGTGGGTCACTGGGAAGGAGAAGAGGGGAACGGGTGGTCGCCTGGTCAGCGTGGCGTCGCTGTGGCTTGCGAGCCATTCATGCCCTCCCGTGCCTCGAGATTCGCGCCATCCTCGTTACAGAAACATATATACTTGCGTTTTGGTCACAATATCTCTCTCTTATTTTTAAGTCTAAATTTGGACGTTGATTAACCAGCAGAATAATAAGAATAATGTACCGCAAACATATCACAGGATTCACACCCAAAAGTGAAAAACACATTTCTTTTTACAAGACCCGAATCCAGGGCTCGACCCTAAAGACTTCCTACGATGTTTGGCTAGCATTTAACCATACGAAATGTGTTTTAAAATATGAATTGAAAAATAAATATTGATTGTCAATCTCGTAACACACATCTTACTGAAAACTACTCCCTCCGTCCCAAAATACTTGTCATCAAAATGGACAAAAAAGGATGTATCTAGAACTAAAATACGTCTAGATACACCCCCTTTTATCTATTTTGATGATAAGTATTTCCGGACGGAGGGAGTAGTTTCATAAGGAAAAAAAAACCTAGTTAAACCTAGCCGCCACCGGCGCTAAGATTTCTTGTGCCTTCCGTCGGCGTCGTTGTCGGTCTGCCTCGTCCTATGTGGCCTTAGGGCCATGGAGGGAGGGCCTCGTTTTCTGATATACTTTTTTAGTTTTTTTAGGGTTTGTGTCCTATTCAGAGAGGCGAGACGACAATGACTCTTTGAAGATGGAATGAGGTTCTCCCCGTCTAACCCTCGTTCCGGCGGTACTTCTAGCATCGTTGGAGGGCGTACGTGTGGAGATTTGTCTCTGGTGGATCTCGTGGAATTCGGTAGGCGTTTGTCTTTGATAGATCCACACGGATCAGGTCTTTGTTCGTTAGTGGTCGTGTGTGTACAAGTTAGATCCTTCTGATCTACGCTTCTCTTCATCGATGACGATTGTTGTATTGGTGCGCGGTCCTCTAGGGCCTTAGCACGACGACTTCCTCAACTGTCTACTAAAACAACGTTTGCCTGGCTCTAGTGAGGGAGGGGCGATGACGGCGGCGCGCCTTCGGCTCTCTTAAGTATTTGTAGTCATTGCTAAGTGATCTACGAACCTGGATGTAATTTTTACTTCTGTTTTTCTTTGTAATACCTTGACAGTTGATGAATAAATTAGAAGTTTTTTCCGCAAAAAAATAAAAATAATAATCAATAGATATTTTTACTGTTGAACAGTCAAGATATACTCTATATTTATGAACATGCTATGTTTCATAGAAAGAGTTTTCCTTATTGCAAACCACACATTAGTAGTTTGACACATCATTATCTTTTTGAGATGGACACTATGCATTCGGTGCGAATAGAAACTCTATTATTTTGTGTGTCATTTTTCGGCGAAAAAGCATGATTGAAAGGTTGCTTTCACACAAGCCAGAGATGTATCTTTTTTGTAAGACTTATTATGCTCGTTCCTACTCCCTTCATTCCAAATTAAATAGACGACTCAATTTTGTATTAACTTTAGATGGCAAAACCCTTTGATCGGTCCTATGTGCCCCTCTTCAGTTCACACGAATACAAAGAGGAGGAGATAGGAAATATAGGTCGTGCCGTACTGAATCCCACTAGAACTGAAAATAGAAGGCGGTGTGAATAGCTAGATGTTGCGTTTGGTTCGTCCAGTGAACAGGATAAGTGAAAGGTTTAAACGATGAAGGACAACATTATTTACAAAATGCATGATAAAGTAAATCATCTTTTCAAAAAAAAGAGTTAAAGTATGGTTTCCAATCCTGGTGGCGTGGATTCCTCTTGAACCACGGATGCCCTAAAGTTGATTTCGCACGGCCAGACGACGAATCGTACACGTGTACTTGCACGAAATTCTTATCATCCTATATATGGATTTACAAAAGAAAAAAAAGTGATGCGTGTGTGCGTGTGCGTGGACGACATTGACTTTTCCTGCGTGTGATAGCTCTGCCAATTCTATAGGCACATCGGCCGCCACGTAGCCATTTTCATTACACTAATACTTCCTCTGTTTCAAAATAGACAACCCTACTTTATATTGAAGTTAATATAAAATTGGGTCATCTATTTTGAAACGAAGGGGTAGCATTTTCGGCTGCATACATGCCTACAATCATTTGCATAGTGGGAGTTTAATTTGTTCGAGTCAAACCGTAGTTTATATATAATGTGGCTAACCGTTTATGCCTTTTTATCGGTTGAGGGCGGTCCCGAGATGATCGTCCCAGCTCAGCAAAGCGGGGAGCTGCCGGATTTATCCCCGGATAGCAATGGCTTCAGATTGTGCCTTTGGTTTTGGGAATCTTTTCCTTCTTCTTTTCTTTTGTTAGTGGGATATTGCTAGGCATACCACCATCACACCGAGGTATGTACATGTCCACGTCTCGAGACATTCCCATCCTGGCCGGCCATTTCTGGTCGTGCTGAAAGGTATGCGATGGATTGGTGGAATGTGTATTGTAGATGAAATGTTTCTTGCAGTGTATTTGTTGGGTAAATGCATGTACAAGAGTGGACCGGTGCGCGGCAAATTTACCTCTCTCTATTTTTCGCCCCCCCCCCTCCCTACCCAGTTCCCTTCCTCTCTTTTCATGTTGCCGGAATGCGTATGTTTTCACCCGACTTAGTGATTGGCGCCTCTGCCTGCTCCATCGCCGCCCTTCCCCTGCCGCTAATTCAACGCTTGGCTGGGCAGATCGGGTCGGGCGCATGCGGCGGTGGCCTCCGATCATGACCTGGCTAGGGTGGTCGCCTCGTTGCATGGCAGCGGATACCGGGGCGGCGGCCCCGGGCGATGGCAGCCGGTGAGGCCCAGGTCGTCCTCGTCTGCACAGCATGGAGCTACCCATGTCGAAGGCGGAGCTGCTCCGGCGGCTTCATTCCCGGTTCCCATGCGGTACAGAGATGGTGAAGAGCGTGCTTGGGATTCATCCTAACGGCTCTTCCGACATTTGACGCGGTGGGACGGCAGCCCTCCCTCCATGCTCCAGTGGTGGCTCCCTTCGGCAGTGGCCAGAGCGTCATGCTACACCGCGGTGGCAGTGTGGCTGTGGATAATCGTTGGATTTGGGCGGCCAGATGCGGGGTTTTGAAGGTGGTCTTGTAGACGCACAGTTGTCGGTTGGAGTCTCATGCGGCAGATCCGGGTGAAGATCTTGTCTCCGGCAGCTGGGAAAAGCCTGTGATGGACGATGCAATGGCGTTGTTTCCTTCTTGAAGGCATCATCGGGGTGAAGCTCCCAGCTCCTCCCGCTACATCCGTGGGAAACCCAAGATCAGTCGATCTGATGACGGCGTCACCCTTATGTTGTTCCCTCCTTGGGGCCACCATTCTTGGAGGTGTGCATGGCTTGAGGGACCAGTGGACAGTTTGATCGGTGGAGCGGCTTTTCATGTGACGCATCGACGACGTGAAGTCTCAGTGGCGTGGTGCGGCATGGTCTCGGCGACTGATGTGTGATGATGGACACGCGTAGGGAGGAGGCATTGTCTGGTGCCATGGAGGCGTCGATGGCAGGTCTGGCAAGGTCGATGGATCAGTACCTGCTCTGAAGATGGATATGTGGAAGACGTTAGCGGTGATTTCTGAGAGTGCGTCAGACCGGTGTGTGCCCCAGACCTGGTATGAGGCTTGGTTGGGGTCTCCGGCTTTAGATGTTAGGCTTAAGTGAGAGGTTTGGATATTCGGCTCAGATAATCTGCACCCCTTCATCAAGTGTATAAGAGTACTACAATTGTTGTCAAGATGATGACTTGAGACATATTGATCTATTACTTTGTAAGGTCTTTGCGAATAATTTAAAAGAATCGTTGTATGCATCACCCAGGTGTAGAGGGGTCATCCTTCTTTAAAAAAAAAAGATCTCAACGAATCATTGGGTCTGTTACTCAGCATGGCAAACCGTTACGAACCAACCTGTAGTTGGATGGTTAGAGGGACAGTGGTATCCCCAGCCCATCAGGGTTCAAGTTCTGGCGCTCGCATTATTTTTGGATTTATTTAAGGATTTCCGGCGATGTATTTTCAGTGGGAGTAGATGTTCGCGTCGGCGACAAAGTGCTAAGGGTGACTTCGTAAATTTTAAGATGATATACCGGCTCAATCTTCCGAAGGTGCTCATAGGGTAGGATGTGCGTGTATGCACGTATGTATAAGCGTTTGCGTCTGTAATGTGTTCAAAAGAAGAAAAAACATGGCAAACCGTTTGCTCCATAGGCTTCTCGAAAAGTGTGATCGATCGTGTACCTATTTCCTAGATAACTTAGAGATAGTTGTTTTTTTTTTGCGAAATGAGAGCTAGTTATTTCTTGGTCAAGATATTCATAGCCCTTGGGCGGAGTTCTGTCCATCCCTTTGTATTTCACGACTCTCTGTCATAAGATGAGTAACAGTTGTTAGCGTGGGTTTTTATAATAGTCATTCTTGAGCCATCTGGGAAAGAGTTACTAGCAAGAAAAGTGGTTTGGTCATCGTTAATGAAAACGCAGAAGCGCAATTACATGGAGCGTGCTTCACGGTGAGCACATTGACATGTGACTCACTTGAAATAAATTCGGTGTGGTATATACTCGTAATATGTAACAAGAACAATAATAATTACTGGTCGCAATCCACAAATTGCACTTTTTCTATCAAGATTGAAGATTGATACGCTAGCTCGTAGGCCACCGGAGAGGAGCCAACAAGACAAAGTCACATCACGTAGCGCGTGGACGCAGCATTTGTTTCCGTAGCCGCACTCTGTCTGTCCTTCCGGAATAAAAATCAAGTCCCTCCCCCGGCCCTCCTTCCCAGAGCAGACCACCGCGAGCAAGCAGCCAAAGCAGAGCAAGAAGCCGCAGCCAGCCAGCCAGTCTCCTCCTCGGGCGGGAGGGAAGAGAGAGAGGGAGACAGCGACCGGGCGAGAGGCGGCGGAGGCTCCGAGGAGCAAGCGGCCGGCAGCGTTGGCCCGGGAAAGGGACGGGGCCGGAGGAGGTTGGCTGATCGGTTGGAGGGAGGGAGGGGATGGCGGCGCGGGCGCGGCGGGCGGCGGCGTGGGAGCAGGGCGGCGACGAGTACGACTACCTGTTCAAGGTGGTGCTGATCGGCGACTCCGGCGTGGGCAAGTCCAACCTCCTCTCCCGCTTCACCAAGAACACCTTCTCCCTCGACTCCAAGTCCACCATCGGCGTCGAGTTCGCCACCCGCACCACACAGGTCCGGCTCCCCTTCCCCTCATCTATTCTGCTCTCCTCCACCTTGCTTCCTTAAATTCGTCGAATCGTTGGATGCTTTCCATCGATCGATTGATTCCTTGCAGCACTAGTGCAAGTTCTGCTCACGTTGGCCGGTAAAAATTTGGAAGCTATTTGTGCCCTGTTTCTAGCGGTTCAGGCTCTCGTTTGGCTGCAGTTTATCCTATCAGCACAAAAAAGAGTGCATCTAGTTACTATTTGAACAAATTCGGATGATGGAAACATAGAAATTTTCTAAATTTCAGCTTGTTTGGCTCAATTAATCCAAAAGGAATATGAAGTGGATGCGTGTGTTCAACAGAGTATGATGATGCTTTCAAACGGTTGGGTGAGATGCTATGCAGAAGCAGAGCCAAATTCAGTTTCTACCCTGATTCAAATTCGATACCTGAATTTCCTTTCGAATAGGAGTAAGTAACAGGGTGTTCTTTTTTTTGTCAAAGTACTAGTAGTTGACTATCTTATCTCTGTATCATTAGTGCGAGTTTCTTTTTGTCAATGACCATGTCAGTCTTGCTGCCCGCTGCTTCCATATGCCATCCGCACCTTCAGAGTCTATAACTGAATCTGGACAATGGCTGTTTTAAAGTACCATTTCTGTTTCCAGTCACCACCTTCATCATCACCGGGATTTGATTGGTACCAAAATTCATAACATGAGATTAGGACAGGTGGATGTTAGTTAGGCAATGATGTGATTTGATTGCACTTCCTACATTCCTGACCACCCAATCAATGACTTCTCATCCGGTTGACAGTTGCACCTTCCTTCTAAAGATTAGTATGTTGATGTCAGTTAGCCAGCATCAACATTATTATCCGGTTTGCCCAAAAATATTGTCCGATGATCCACACATTTGAAATTAATCACATTGCTGCAACACTTGCGTCGTTCAGGTGGAAGGGAAGACGATAAAGGCGCAGATATGGGACACGGCGGGGCAGGAGCGGTACCGGGCGATCACGAGCGCCTACTACCGGGGCGCCGTGGGGGCGCTGCTGGTCTACGACGTCACCAAGGCCGCCACCTTCGACAACGTCAAGCGGTGGCTCAAGGAGCTCCGCGACCACGCCGACTCCAACATCGTCATCATGCTCATCGGCAACAAGACCGACCTCCGCCACCTCCGCTCCGTCGCCACCGACAAGGCGGCCGGCTTCGCCGAGTGGGAAGCCCTGTCCTTCATCGAGACCTCCGCGCTCGACGCCACCAACGTCGACAAGGCCTTCCAGACCGTCCTCGCCGAGATCTACCGGGTCGTCAGCAAGAAGGCGCTGTCGTCGACGGACGATTCCGGCGCCGGCGCCGTCGGGGAGGGGCAGTCCATCCTGGTGTCCGGCGGAGAACCCGCCAGCGTTTCGTCGAGGTGCTGCTCTTTCTAGCGGGAGTCGCCGATGTCACCGTGTTAAGTTATAATGCCTCTGAAAGTTTGCTGAATTGTTGGGATACTGCTCGTGCTGAAACTGCTGCAGAGTTCATCTCTGAACTACTATTCGATAAGAGTTTCATCTAGTTGTTAGTCTGTCAGCCGTGTGGTGAGGTTCAGGTTTGCCCTGGCCTTGGAAAGAATCCATCGGTATGCTAGTGTTTCTGAAAGTCCTTTGCGTTGAAATGTTGTGTATTGCGTTCTCCTTTCATCTCAGTATTCATCTGTCAGCTCGAGTCAGTCTTCCCATTTCAAAATATACTAGAAGGGTTTGGGCGCACTTTACTGTGCCGTTGGTGCTGTTGGTTTTTTTTTTCAAAAAAAAATTACTCACTCTGTTTCAAAATATAAGGTGTATTATTTTTAAAAAAGTCAAACCTTTTAAGTTTGATCAAATTTATTAAGAAATATATCAAAATACATATGAAATAAATTTCTATATTTTTTTGTTTAATATTGTGGATGTCAATATTTTTTTATTTGAACTTGGTCAAAGTTGTAGAAATTTGACTTTCAAAAAAACTAATACCCCATATATTTTTGAGTTGATGGAATATTTAGTTTGACGGGTGGGGGGATGATAGAGTGTTTTATGTTTATTTATAATGTTGTGATTTAATGGGCCTTTCATGGTGTGGTTCTGTGTGTTATCCGCTAGCCAACATATATTTATGTGGGCTAATTTCTGCGTCAGTGGCTGCATGTACTATATTGGTGCTACAGTATCATATGGTGGCTTTTTTTCTAAGGATGAGAAGGTGCATGGGATTGATATATTTTTATTGGCTGGTTGCTGTTGTTTGATTTGAAAAATGTTGGCCCAATCAAAATCGTAAATCAAATCCAAAATTAAATACCTCAATTGAGTGAAAGAGTTTCAAAATTAGGGAACATAGTGAATTAAAAGAACTGAATGGGAGAGCTCCTTGAGAAATTGTTGGCCTGATCAAAATTGGATGAGCAAAATTTAAATTGAAGACCCCAATTATTTGAGAGAACTTAAAATTTAGGTGTATAGTATAAAATAATTGAATGAGAGGGCTTTGAGAAAATTGTTGTTCCGGTCAAAATCGGGCGACCCAATTTCAATTGGAGACCTCAATTGAATATTAGCTCTTTAAAACTAGGGAGCATAGTGTTATAGAGAATTGTGTAATCCTTTCTTTGCAATGCAATTTATAAACACAAAGTTCACCGCCACCTTTTGTAGTTTGCACTAGTATGTTTTCCAAATGATATTGTGTGTTGCCTTTCTTGAAGCACTTGGTCAACGCCAATAATTTGGCACGGTAGCTCTCGGCTCTGAACCAAATAGACACTCGGTATTTAAATTGTGTAAACACTTTTTTAAAATTCTAGGCGACGGCAACGAACCCTACAACCATGACGGCCACTTCCTGAAACCGGTAGCCACGGTTGCTGCAACCGGCCATAGCAACAACTACGACGGGAGCTCCAACCGTTGACAAATGCTGGTACCGGCAACACAGCTTGTTGCAACCGGTGGTGAATGCGGCTTTGATCGTAAGCCACAACCATGGCTTAAGGCAGACCAAAGTTACAATCGACACGGACATGTGCTACAACCTGGTGGGGTTGGAAGCAGTAACTGGCACGGGACGGTGCTACAAACTGTTGGGCGGAGAGCTACAACTGATACGAGACAGTGCCACAACCGATGCCCGACGAGCTGCAACGAATAGGGGGGCGATGCTACAACCGGTGGCCGGTGAACTCGAATTTCCCTACCATTTTCTTCTTTTTTACTTTAGCCAATATGAGTTTACCCGGCACTAGCAGCTTTATCGGGGAATTTCTAATCTTAGTAGGAGCTTTCCAAAGAAATAGCTTAGTAGCCACATTAGCTGCACAACAAGAGACGGGCGAGCTACAACCGACATAGTTGCGAGCTGCAACCGGTGGCCGCAGGTGCTACATTTGCTATTAATGGTGCAGCGAGCGAGGGTGGCGTGCGTCCACACACTACCAACGTTTATGGGCAGGGCCGGTCCTGGGATTTTAAGGGCCCGGGGCGAGAGTAGAGCTCGGTGCCCTTTAGGGCGTGCCCTCGGGACTGACTTCCTAGCTGTCTTTGCTGCTTCCTATTTGATACCAAGGGTCAATCTTGCGTCCCAACACCCGACGAATTAAGGAACAAACAACGGTGCACGTAAGTGGACTTGAATGGAAGACTAATTCAAAAACTTGTGATGATGGAACTTAAGCGCAGTGCACGTGAGGGCAAGGCAAAAACAAAAGAGGGCTCCAGGGACTCTGCAGGGGCCGTGCCAAATGTGGCGGTGCCAATCTTCCCTGTATCTTTCCAATATTATCGGATGTTCCCGAAGGACCGATGCGGGCTGCCGCGCTGAGGGGAATGGGAATAAACCGGTTCGCCTCTCCCTAGCGGGCCGATGTGGGACTAAATAAAACAGCGCCCGTTCGTCGCTGGGCCGTAGTGCTGGACCGCGTGCATGTCAGTTTGTTGCTCGCTGGGCTGTTCCGTGGACTGTTTTGGGGAGCTCCTACTCGCCGCTTATATTGCGCCAAAGAAACGCTTCTGACCTAGGCCGGCCCATTTTTCTGTTCGCGAGGTGAAAAAATGCTAAAAAAAACTAAGCGAGCTGAGGTTTCCAACCGCTGACTACGTAGTCAGCTGCAGGAGCTGTGCTAGCCGCTGCGCCAGGCTATCTCCTGTATTACTTTTGCAGCGCAATCATTAAAGAAACCAACGATAGTAGCAAAAACTGAACATACGCAAAAATTCCCAAAAACTAAAGTGTCGGTGAAGGATCGAACCAAGTACCTCCTGCAAGTCAACAAGGTCGCTTCCCAACCATAAAGGAAACTGAACAAATATTTGGAATATTTCTTGTACGTATAAGAAGCGAACAAATATTTGAAGTTCTAAACTTTTTTTTGGATTTTTGAACATTGCAGAAAAGGAAAAAAAACTGAAATAAAATAAAAATGAAAGAAAATAAAAGAAAACAGAAAAAGAATCAGAAAATAAAATGAAAAAAGAAAAATGAAAAAGGAGGCTAAAGAAAACTGAAACGGAAAAAAAACAAACAGAAAAATAAAAATAAAAATCCGGTCCAGAAACCTGCTAGAAGGTTCCCAAAACCGGAAAAACCGGCTGGAACCTTCCAGAATGTTCCTAAAATCGGGATCGTTGTAACGCATGTGGCGTTTTTAACTGGATGGGCCCGTCATGGTTGATGCATGTGCGGCGCCCCGACAACTTGACGCAAAATGCATCAAATAGGGAAATCCCTGCTTTGGTGCGTCTATCAACGCTCAATCTCCGCTGGCCGATTCAACCATGTGTACTCGTCCGTAACATGCATTCAAAGGGTAACAAGCAAAATCGACGGTGACAGGGGCAGGCTAGGAGCCTCGGTGGCTAGCGCGGTGGTCGACGACAAACTGGGCTAGCGGATGGCAGGCAACGACAGCCAAGGGCGGAGCTAGGATTTCAACATAGGGGGCCCAAGAGGACAATGCACGTGCAAGAAATGCAGGATCAAAATATATCGATTCTTAAATATAGGATCGACATCAAACAAACAATGTCAATTTTTGTTCTTGCAATTACATTGAAATAGCTACATTTTTCATTTGCTTAGATGTATATTTAGTTATTTACGCACAACAGGTCCATCAAACCATTAAACATCAAGCTTTGTAGTGATTTCACTCCTAAATTATATACATGTCTCTTTGCATTCTCATCAGTAGACCGGGTGGTTAAAACAAATGACTTCAATTGTTATTCTTGGTGGTCTCTTCTTCCTCATGCTTTATGCAATTCTAGACTTATAATTAGTAAAAAAACAAGTATACCATTTGTAATTGAATCTAACTAGTACAACCTTCCTCTCAAATTATTTGTCTTAAATTTATCTAAATACAGATGTATTTACAAAAGGAGGAAGATGTTTGTAGTATATCTTAGGTTGAGATTAGACAGACCCACAAGCCGTGCTGTGAGAGCCGAGAGGCGGAGATGTTTGCCCATTAGTAGATCAGCATGTGGTGGACTCATATCGGCACGCGGAATCCGCACCTTCGTCAGTCGGGTCGTCACTGATGTCGTGTAACACCCCATCCATGGACTGTCACTCTATTCTTCGTAACCGGGCCTGGGCTACGAGATGGGCCGTCCCATTGGAGGTTTGTGCCCACACGGCAAAGGCTATATATGCAACCGGGAGAGCACATGGAAGGAGAGTGAATGAATGATTCGTCTTCAACCTTCTCGTCCTCTAATCTCGTTCCTCTTCCTCTGCTGCTACTGTATCTCACCTCCTCTTTGCTAATTTCTCACCCCGAATTCCCCTGTATCCTCTGAATTTATATCGAATATTGGTGTTGAATTATCTATCTGTTTGATCTCTGTACTTGGGTCATGGCAATTTGGTAACCAGAGCCAGTTGATCCAACCAAAATTTTCGCTGCCCCGTGATTTGTTCGTCCGCTCGATCGGTAACATCCATCACGTTCAGTGTGACTTCGAGGCCGCCTGAAATCCATTGCGGGGTTCGATCCTTAACAGTCGCGATGGCTCCATCCCAACCACTCTCTCACACTCGTCACCTCCTACCCGCCATGGAAGAGAGCACGGGAAGCCTCACCAAGCTCATGGAATAGTTGCTGAACCGCTTCTACGACCAGCAGGCCGTCGCGGACAAGCTATTCGAAGCGCAGCTTGCGTTCAACAAGTAGGTGTCGCAGGATCCCAGGAGTTTGGGAAACCAGATCGGGCTCACCCAGGCCGATCTGGCCGACGTGCTCTGAGCTGCCTCACCGGGCGCGACCTCTGCTATGGAGCCACAGAGTGCGACTGCCACGGGCTTGGCCGCTTCTATCACCATCGAGGTGCGGCCAACTCAAGACCAGCAAGTTCTCCCGCCTTTGCCGCCACCAGTCAGGCCATCACCGCTGGCGACCATGCCCACCCCGTGTTCGCGGGCTGGTCCCCGCTGTTTACCCACGGATGCGGGAGGGTTTCTAAGGGTTGCCGTTGGAGATGGCCTAACATTCAATTAACTCCATGGGGCTTAGCGGTGTGTCGCCTCTTCCATGCTAGAGAAGCTAAAGCGTTCATGGATTTAATCATTTTTGTGGTTTAGGTTTGTAATGTTGCATAATTAGATAAATGCCACTCCAATTATAGCGATTCATAAAAATGTCACTGCAATTTTTGCAAACTTTAAAAAAATGGCACTGCAGACTTCGAAAAATGCCACTAAAAATAGCATGAAATGATAT
This sequence comes from Triticum urartu, assembly GCF_003073215.2. NCBI lineage: Eukaryota > Viridiplantae > Streptophyta > Magnoliopsida > Poales > Poaceae > Triticum > Triticum urartu. The sequence continues at coordinate 236,744,877 of NC_053025.1, read as the reverse complement.
TTTTTAAAGTTTGGAAATTGCAGTGGTATTTCTCGGAATCGTCAAATTTGGAGTGGCATTTATCAAATTAATCCTTTTTTTAAAGTTAAATCATGGAACTGTAGTATGCAGAATGATTGCATAAACACTACTATATGATGGATCACTCATGAGTCATAACTTGATTTTGCATTAACTGCCAATATGTAGGACGATATTCAGTACTGATTCCAGTGACAATGTCATATATCTTCTTGGAAACCAACGTTGCTATGACTCTGATCGGTCTAGCTAGACGGCAGTTTCTTCCTGCTTTGCGTCCCCTGCTGGCCGGGAACCAATAGCGCGAGATGGTTGAAGGACGGAGGTCGGGATTGCAGGCGTCGCGGCTCGCTGCTGCTGCCCACGTCGATGCCGATGAGGTGGCATCCTCTTTCGGACTTCTAATCGGCCAGCGGCAGCAGGAAGTAGAGGACGCCGGCGTCCTGCTCCCTCAGGAACGGCGACCATGGAACCCGCCTCCACGAAGCCCTCCATCACCCGTAGGGCGCCCTGCTCAAGCACTCAACCGTCGTCCAGTCCGTCTCTTCGTAGTAGCCAGCACTGTCATTCAGGAGCGGCCAGGAAGGCGGCGCCGGCACGGCCAAGGGTGGGCAGATCGATCGGGCCGGGTGTTAAGGCCGGGTTGTTTCGTCCGAATCCGGGGATCATGGTGATCCGATCCTCATCCTATATATGTCTGCTCGGTAGATAGATTAGATACCGCCTGATCGATTGAGCCGCGCGCAAGGAAGTCACGGCTGATTGATTCCATATATATACGCGATGCGCGCGTCTGCATTCCGATTTTAGTCCCACACTGCTTGGTTATGCATGGAAGGCCCGGTTGAAATAGAGGAGCAGCGCATCTGCTCATCGGCGGGGGCATCAAAGGTGGAGGGATAACCGGGGCTTGCGGCGTACTGTAGAGGCCGTGTTCCATGACGTGCGACATGTGTGGTGGGTAGCGCCCTTCGCCGGTGCTCACGCGCCAGACTCGGTAGGCCCCTGCACGCGCTCCTGAAGCGGTGGGTGTCACAAGCTTGCCGGCATGCCGAAGCAGCAACGGCACCCGCTTCCCGATTCCACCTCCGGACCTCCCGATGGGTGGAATCGGCTTGGTCCTTTCGCCTCACCCCCGGCCAAACCAAACCATCAATCCTTTTATAAATTTATTTAAACTAGGCAAATGCCCATGCGTTGCTATGCAGCAATAAAATATGGAGTGACTTATCAAATGCAATGTTTTACCCAACAAAAAATACAGTATCCAGTCATCCAAACTGAGGGGACTAATATTAGGCATGCAAGTCTTTAATATGTATTTTTCAGTGCAACATCAAGGTTCACCGGGCTTTCTTAAATATGTGAAGCACACAAAGTTTATGAAATCACCGTCGAAATCAAATTTTAGAAAAGACTGCAGGACAGTGCGTAACCTGACGATTATTTTAGTTCAAGAATCCACCATTAAACCGGACATCTAGTGTGGCATCATGCTTTGTGACGATGCAACAGAACATTGATATCATTCAAACAAGCAGGACTAGTCTAGGCATGTAAGCTAATACTTAGGTGCACTCCTATGAGAAAAAACCCAGGCAAACCAAATCCTAAAATATATAGTACACTCACTAACATTTCTCTATAGTCTGTACTACAAAAGTCCAGATGAATAGCTAATCCGGCAAGACATTTTTTTGGTTAGGATCAGGTATATTTGCAAACAGCATCGGAAACAGTAAAAAACATGCGCTTGAATAAGAATTTGACACTTACCCGTGAAAATTGCCCACCATGGATTAGTGCATAAGCACCGGACCTCACATGCAGTGGCGGCGCCAGGAAATGAAGGCTGGGTATTCATTCAAATTTTTTTGAGCTCCAAATGTAGTATATGAACCAAACAACACAACACTAGCAATATATGAACAAAACAACACTAGCATAACGGCAATAGCAATATTTCAATGTATCAGACGATAACAACATGAATACATAAGTACCTTTTGATTAATAAAGTGATGATATCCTTCTTACAATATATTAAATCCCTTCTTCACAAAAGCATCTCCACCGGGACATCTTGTTTTATCCTTGAACAAATAGCAAATGAAGCAGAAAGCGGCTTCTTTGTCCACACTATACTCAAGCCACTTGTAATCCTTAAACCAAGAAGGAGAAAAGCGATGCTGTAATCCACTTATATCTCTATACTCAAAATTATGATTCTTTGGTTGACATGCCCCCAACTCGATGTATCTCCTTCTAACTTTATCCTGGTCATTGACATTGTACCTAGAGACGGGGATCTGTTTCCCAGGATCAGACTCAAGTGCTTCCAAATCTACTTCAAATTGAACTTCATCATTTGCTTCATCATCTTCTACAATTGGGGTTGGGGAGCCAGCTGCACTCTCAGGTTCTGGGTGGCCATCATCAGGTTCATGTGATTGCACAAGTGCCAGTTGTAGATTGCTCTCAATAGTAGGAGGAATGATACTACTATTCTCAACTTCAACATCAGGAGGATTTGGTGTAGATGTCGAAGTTCTTTTATTTGCATTGGAAGCTCTTTCCCACAATGCAACAATACTAACACCCTTCTTCTTCATCTGTGATACAAGATCAGAAAAAAAATACATTAGCAATCTAGTAATCTACTAAGTTGGTCATGTAGCAAACTAGTGTTCGGATCGTTCTAAACAAATGAATATGAATGCATTTTACAGCACAAGCAATTTGTCCTGACATAGAAAAATCATTCTACAACATCATGAATAGCAGAGAAGTTGTACCGAATTATTCAACCAATAATATGTTCGCGCACTCAGTAGGCAGTAGCAGAGTGATGTGCATATTTGACAGCAACACAAGCAGCAATTTGTCCCCAAAACTTTAACCCGGAATACCCACCTTAGGCAGTAGCTCGTTGCATTCAAATCCAGCACTAGCAGCAATTTGTCCAATTTGACTGCACTACCAATCCACCTACAGATAATAGAACTAGGAATTAGGAATGGGGAGCATGTGATTTGACTAGGAACTGGGAATTAGGAATTGGGAACTAGGACAAATCCAGCACTAGCTCGCTCTGTGATGCTCCAGGCGCTGCTACAATTTGACCAGGCGCTGCCGCATAAGCCCATAGGAATTAGAACTAGGAGAAAAGGAGAATAGAACCTGGTCCGCTGCTGGCCTGCCGCTGGTCGCCCGTTCAGCGGCTCCGCTTGCCGCTGCTTGCAATCAGTATTGGTCGTCGCCGCTGGCCGCTACTCGCCGCCGCCACCGCCGCTGGCCGCAGTCGCTAGGTTAGGTTGGGGACTTGGGGAACGGCCGAGTGGGGGTTGGATCGAGTGAACGGGACGAGTGTAGCCGGTATCCTGTGTGGGCTATGGGCTGTGGGCCGTTAAATAAGACATGTATTAATTTTTTGAGGCCAAATCTTGGGTATTCATATGAATACACGTGAATACCCCTGGCGCCGCCGATGCTCACATGTACACATCAGCCACATAAGAAGCTATGACATCAAACAATTTATGCTTATTATCTGTCAAAAAATATAACCGTCCTCGTGGCGACGGTTTTCTTGCACAAGGAGCCTGGAAAGACCCATAAAAAAAGTAACACTACCAGCAAGGATAAGCAAATACGTACCAACCAGTCACCTACACCTATAAACACTCAAAGGTTCTGTGGTCTCGACGTAGGCGAAGGTCCGGGGGCGGATGTGGTGAGTTGGTATAACAGCAACCTCAGCGCCGCGGTCCCTCTCGCCGATTTCTACCACGCCATGCCGTGCCTGCTTCTTTACCTCATTGCTTGGCTTGTGCTTGTACAAGACATAACAATTATGAGAACGTCCTCCTTCTAGGTACGAGTCCCATCTCATCGTCAGGATGTACTCACTATCATCAGTAGTAAAGCTTGGTAGTGTGAGCTGATGCTGGTGCGCGAGTTGATCTACTGGCTTCTCCATTATTATGTTGTACCAGCGGCTCCACGTACGCCGTCGTCCTGCCATCGCATGCTCCATGACCCACACCTCCGTTTTGTCCGCCGTCCACCACCCGCGGCTAAACGCCACGCCCAGCCTCCCGCGCGCCTCCACAAGGTGCCAGCTACCGTGTCTAGACAACACTTTTGGCATCGGCCTGACGGATGCGACGTGCTCGCTGTCGAGGTCAAAGGACACGACCTTAGCCTCCCCGCCCTTCACCGCCCAGTATACCGTGCCATCGATGCTGATCATGCCCTTGCTGAGGTCGTATATCTCCGTTGGGCTGCCCGTGGCAACGTCTCGCCAGAGCGCCTCCCCGAGCGTGAACATCCAGACCCTGTCGAAGCTGTACGGGACGTGCAGGACCTTATACCGCCCCGTCGTGGGGTGGTACGTGAAGGCGAACGTCAGACGTGAGTCCGAAGTGGCCTTCGTGTGCCTCATCGGGGGTGGTGGCGGTATGGCCAGCATCTCGCCGGTCACCGGATTTGCAAGGATGATGGGCCCGTCAGGGTCTTGGTTGTCGTACATGCAGACGAGGCCGTTGCAGGTGCCGACAAGGCTCATGCCATCATAGTCGTAGTCGGCGCCGGTCCATCGCGATGATGGTAGGTCGTCCTCCTCGACAAGGTGTATTGCATCGACGGTGGCGACGAGCATCTTGGGGCGGCTCTGCATCTCGGTGGTGTGTGTGTCGATGATGTCACGCCAGAGACGACAGGCTAGACGGAACCGCCGTCGGGAGCTCGTCGGGAGGCGCAGCAAGACCTCGATGAGGACGTCCGTTGGGAGTAACTCCCCCATGTTGTTATCACCGTCGGCCATCGATCTCTGCTGATCTTTGCTGCTCTTTGGCCTTTAGTTTCTTGTTTATTAATAAACGAGGTCAAGCTACCTAGGAGGTGTCCGCGTCGGACTAGATGACCTAAACGGAATTGAGACGCACGAGCATCGACAAGAAGGGAAACCTTATGTTTCCAACTAAGCCACAAGTTGGATTAGTATTATTGATATCGCAGTAAGGCAGCAACCAACATGCACGTACGTACGTGTGATTTTCTTCCTTTGACTAGAGAACTTAAGCATTATTTTTCTTTTTTTGAACACAGAACTTAGACATTCTCACGCATTAGGATTTCACTGCCGGGTATCATGCTTTATATATACGTATTAATTTATAGAAATATCTGGTTTGCTTATGCTTATCTAAATGAAAATTAACAAAGCCTCATCTAACTCCTACACTATTTAATCGGTGGAAGAAGACCGCCGCGAGGCACTTTTTTTTGTAAGGGGTGTCGGGTAAAACGGGATCAGGAACCTACAGCTCGCAGCGAAGGAACCTCGCTACAGTGGTCGGCACGGGCGACATATAGCCCGGGCGATTTTGGTCGTCTCTCGTGGAAGGAGGAGGGAACCGCCGTTGCCGGCGCCGGCGCGGCCAAGGCTCCTCTCCGCTTCCTCCCCCCATTATCCCTTCCTAGTATACATTCAAGCTCCTCGATTCTGTTTGGATCCAGCCTATAAATCGATTCCGGAATCCCCTCCCAGACCCAGTTGGAGTCGGATCAGAGTCAGACGCCCCTCCTCCTCCCCCTAATAGGGTTCAGGGTGTCAGCAACCTGAGGCTCGAAATCCCCATTGGATTCCATTGTTTATATTGAGTTCAATACTGACAACACGCGCCGCCAAGTAAGTTTATGCCTTGGCGCTGTTGGAAAATTTCTTCATTCGATCTCCTTCCTATTACTACTACTAGTAGAGTCTTGAACACATACTACTAGCTAGTAGATATACTAAGAGACATAAGAGTGTGCCATTCTTCTCTTCTCTGTTTGTCCATTGCCAGGTTGTAGATCGCAGTCATGGATCGGTTTCAGCAGTCCAAGAACGAAGATAGGCTCACCACGCTGACCGACGATGTTTTGCTCAATATCTTGGGGAGAGTCGGCCTATGTACGGCGGCAAGGACGAGCGCGCTGTCGACGCGGTGGAGGCAGCTGCCTTGGCTGCTGCCTGAGCTCAGCATTGATGTCAAGGATTTCCTACGTGCTCCACACGCAGACCCAGTCGAGGAAGATGACATGCTCAGAGCGATGGCGTCTCTGACCCAAGCAGTAAGGTGTTTGTTTACTAGACCTCGGAGGCGATCCACCGTCATAAAGCTGCAGCTTAATCTCTACTTGATCGACTGTTTCTCGAGCGATATTGGCCCACTACTATCTGAAGCTATTGACGCCGGTCTACTCAAAGATCTGGACCTTACCGTTCTTGATGAGACAGATTACCAATGTTATCAGTATATGCGAAGCCTTGCCAAACGCATGCATGAGTTTTTCAGTGCCTACCCTAGTGTGCCCCATTGCCTCACAAGACTCTCTCTATGCAACATGTGCTTTGACCAATTGGACATGCACCATATCCTCTTTGACTGCTGCAAACAACTCAAGCATCTAACCATGTCTAACTGTGATGCTGGTTGTTGGTCCCTGTTGAAGATAGACGCACCCAACTCAAACTTGAAAGTCTTGGAGCTAGACGACATGTGTTGTTTTGAGAGAATTGAGGTTGTCTGCCTTCCCAAGCTGGAGAAGCTCCATTGGGATACTTGGATATCTGAATATGCCCCCTTGTCTTTTGGTTTTGCTCCGTCCCTCGTGGAATTACACCTCTCAAATGCCTTCAAGATTAAACAGCATGAACTTAAATTAAGCCAGCTTCTACATGGAGCCGGAGGCATTCATACTCTCACATTGGATTTCCGAGGAGAAAACGTAAGCTCTCTAACTCATTTTTTCTGTATTCATTATGCTGTCAAATTTATCCTAGTTATATCTTGGATGTGCCTCCGTATGACAGGCATGCATTCATTAATGTTTTCAACAAACTGTTGTGAAACTACTCATTTATAGAAGTTTACGGAAAACCACACATAAAATGTTAATTAGGGCCATAAAAATAAGTTTGAATCAAAGCCCGTTGTGTTTAATGGCAAGCAAGTATGATGTCAACCTGCATCAAGAAAGGATTTTCTTATTTTTTTTTCTTTTGCAATTTAAGTGTATTTTCCCTATTCTGACTTTTTCCTGTACCATGTATAATGTTTTAAATAGCCGGCCATTGCTCCGCTATAGCCTCTGAGAGCTCTCCCGCTAAAGCTATGCACTTTTAACGCTAAACTGAAAATGACCTAATAGCCCGCTATTTCCCGCTATAGCACTAAATTTGGAGTTATTTAGCCCGCTAAGCCGCTATACAAAACCATCCTACTGCATTATTTTTTGTTCTTGTTTATGATAATATACGACGCATTGATGCGAAGCTTGGTTATTGAATTGGGACTCCTGATTGGTGCCCGGGTTTTGATGTGCGAACATGTGAATATGTTAAGTTTACGCAATATATCATATATGATGTTTATACTTGTCTTTTCAATTTGTTGTGATTTAAGGAAAACGCTAAATGGGGCTTAGCTTCACTATAGCTTTTCATGGCTTCTCGTCGAGCCGCCGCTAAATGGCATGGCCCACTATTTAAAACACTGCCGTGTATACATCGACACATTGTGCCGTCAATCTATATGCTTATCTTTAAAATCTTCCACACAAAATTATCTTGTTTGTTCCTAGTTGTATGAAACTTATTGTTATCATTTATCTTGTGACTAGATCTGGCTGCAACCTGAAATAAAAGAACTGTCCTCCACATTCAGCAAGCTAAGGAAGCTATTCATACTAGAGGTCTTTTTTGAATTTGACCTTCTATGGATCACAGCATTTCTTGAGGCGGCTCCTTCTGTTGAAATACTGCATATTGGGGTAAGTATTCTTTGCGTCTCATTGCTACTTGTCAGCTTGAGTCTGTTTTTACATTTCAAATTAGTATCATGTGAGGCTGTAACGCCTTTCTTTCTTGTGCATTTTTCCATTTCAAATTAATGTTGGTTGTCAACTTCTTAGGCATTGGTTATGAAGAACTCTGTTTCCTTTATTTCAATTTCTGGATTCAGGTAACGGAATTGCTGTTCAATCTGAACCAACTAAATCTTTGACGGCTGCATATGCAATTGTAGGTACATGAACATGTATGCGAATTTGGTATTCAGAGCGGACCTGAGAGTTTTCCTGAAACAACAAATCCTCAGTGGGAGATGGACTTCGGCGGCTCGACGAACTTGCTACTGAAAGAGCTCCAAATTGTTGGGTTTAGACCGCTAGAGCAGCAGCTGACTTTTATAAGAGCGATACTGGAACGAGCCCCCAATCTGCGGACGGTGGTTCTGAAGGATGTCGAGCATTGTGACGATTGTAATGCCCTCGCCCTCAGTGCACAGCCCGGTGCGTTGCCATGGCCTGTGTTTCCCAAGAACAAGGATGAGCGAGACACGGTGGTCAGGCGAGTCATGGATGGCACGTCCTTCTCAGGACGGATAATTTTTATGTGATTGGCAAGCCGTAGGTTTAGATAGAGTAATTATCATCTCTAAACAGAGTAGAAAACTAGAAATGCAACAAAACAGAAAAGATGTAGTTGCTTCTATCATTAAATGGCCTTTCTGCAGGGCAACACTCACGCTTTATTAAGTTCCGGCCTTGCGGGTGCAGGCAACGTCTACGCTGACATGATAAAATTCAAAAGACAACAGAATGCTAGTCTTTCGCACAAAGTACCACTAGTCAAGGAGTAAAATTATAATCAAGACCCAAACTCTTTCGAGTTTGACACCAATGCATGTCACCTGCCTTCGGCGCCACAATAGTAGCCACCAAAGAAAAATATGAAAAATATGATGGATCACCTCTTCACCCGAGGTCGACATGGTTCCATTGCTGATATGCTACTTTTCAGACCTCCAAAGTAACTTACCAGAGGCGAAGTCATTGCTGTTTAAAGAATTTGACCGGGGCAGCACCCCGGACATTCCATCAAACTTCAGATTTGGCACCTCCGCTCGACTAAAACGTCAAAAGAAACCATACTACCAACCACGAACCCGGCACACAATTTACCGTTTTACGGTTGTCATCAACGCATATCATAATCTGCATCCGCTTCTGGACTACCTCCCAAGCTCCACGCCAGCACAACGGAACCCGAGGACACAAGTCCACCACAAAGATGTCACCGCCACCACAAGATACCAGCTTGAACAAACAAATTTCAAAATCCGTCAATGACAGCAAGACACCTCATTGAAGAAAGATTTGATACTTCCTTATTTTGTGCCGTCGACGCCGTCGCCAAAGCCAAGATATCGAACGACCAAAAACCTAAAACTAATAGGGCCCTAAACCTATAGCTACACACGCCCGCACGTATGGGATCCAGCGACCCCCCTCACCACCGGCGACAAAAGAGGTCGTCAATGGAGGGGAGACGCCGAAATTCTACCGCCTGCCCTTTCGACCCACCTCTTCCCCTCAGACCCGTCCCACGGAGACGCTCATGGAGGCGCTCTACCTCGCCAGCATTAGCACCATCGACTTCCTGGAAAACCACCACGCTGTGCCACACGGTAATGCGGCGGAGTACCCCACGACGGCGGCGTATGACGAGTACCTGCTGGGCGTCGCGGAGTCCTTGGTGTGTGCGCAAGGCCAACCTAAACGGGATGCCGCCCAAGGGTTGCCTTCCGATGGAGCACACCTCGGGTGGGGCGTGCATCAAGGAGTACAACACCGGCCTCCACCTCCACTGGCGACGGCGGCCTCCCCTGGCGGCCTGCCGGCGGTCTCTTCCCCGGCCTGCTACTGGCGTGGGAGGTCTCGCCTCGGCTGCGGCTCCTGGTGCATCATCCTGGTCCGCCCAGATTGGATCCGGGGAAGATCCTGGCGCTGTTTGCCTGGCCCTTCTGGCTATGGCCTGGCGCGGGCCAGAGCAGCGTGGTTGTCTTCTTCAACATTGTTCTGCATGGAGGCGTGGTGGCATGCTGGTTTGCTGGTTTAAGGGGTTCATCTTGCTCCAAGATGGCGTTCCGCTAGATGTCGACCCTCTTTGATCTAGCTGTTGACGAGTTTCGGAATGCTCCGCCGGAGACCTTCATTGAGTGCTTGACGCGTGTAGATTCCTGGATCCGATGTGATTCTGTCGTGTGCGCCCTTATTTCAGTATGAGTCACTTCGGGAGGGTGTGACAAGAAGTTTTGTTGTCTGTTGACATTATGGGCCATGTCGGTATTTCAATTTTCATGGTGAAGACACTGGCGGAGAATGTCATGGTGGTTGAGCTTTGAGGCCTAGTAATGGTGGCTCGTGTCTTTGAGGAGATGATGACCTTGCTTGGTGATTTGTGACTCGTAGCAGTGGCATCGGCAAGTGGGACGGCTACATAGGCGGAGTACAGAGTCTTAACTTTCAGGATGAAAACCCAAGGTCTGGCCTTAATTGGTTGTGCCTGATAGTGTCTTTGTCTAAGGCATTTTTTTGAGAGCGAGGATTTTTTCCAGGGTGAAAAGCTAATATATGATCAAGCGATGATGGTGTTTGTGCACTGTTTTCTTCTTTAAGGTGTCGCTTTTGGAGAATTTAAACTTCGGGTGTTGTCTCGGTGGTGTTTCGTATGACAGCAACTACAAAGAACTGATCACTATAGCGGGATGTTTCATTTTTCCTTCCTCTTCTTTTTGTCTTTTGGATATGTGCATCCGTAATGTCTTTACGACATGTAATTCAGTAATTGGTATCTACGTGATAGATCCTTCAAATTTCAAATTCTTGTGAGTGCTATCCAGCAACAAACGAAAAGGGCACGTAAGTTTTATGCATGTCCAAAGTTAAACATAAATAAAAACAAAAAATGGTGGCACCTTGTCGCCGTTGTAGATTGAAAATCGTCAAGTCGGTTTTCATCCAGTGTTTGGTTCGATTGCATAGTAATCTCAAACTTCTAGCTATCGAGTCACATCAGAGTCCTCTCCTCCTCCGGGGTCAGAGGTACGTTGTGGAATAATTTTTCTGCCACTTGATTCAACTTCCTACATCGTGAGTATTGGTTCCCGTGTCAGTCGCCGAGTCCTGACGGAGCCGCATCCCCCTTTGCGACCTCCATCTCCATGGGTGTGGGATTTTCGTCGCTCTTCTCGGTTTTGTTCTTCTACTCTCCTAGTACTCATCAGTGTACAAATAGCCGTCTCCCCTTTATCCTCAACACATGTATAGTTTAATTTGTCAAAGAACGCTAGATAGAGTATATTCTTTTCTTTTAGGGTAGATTAGGGTTCTTTTCATCATTGCAGTATTATGCAACTATTTTCTGTTTGTCCTTCATGACTTTCTTAACGGTTTGTCTTTTCCAGAGTAATAGAGTATAATTCTTGTCATCGTTACAGTACTATGCAAATAGTGTTCTGTTTATCCGTTACAAATATCTGAATTCAGTTATTTGGTAAGTAAAATAAATAGATGGATCTCTGCTTTTTTTCATGTAGCAACCAGAGGGGGAAGATCGGATCAGCGCGCTTCCTGATGATGTTTTGCTGTCTATCTTGGGGAGAGTTGACGATCTAAGAACCGCGGTGAGGACATGTGTGTTGTCAACACGGTGGAGGCGGCTGCCTTGGTTGCTGCCTGCGCTCACCATTGACGCCAATGATTTCTTATCTTTACCGCACCCAAAGGAAAAAAGTATTGAGGCTAAGGTCATCCAAGATGCGATGCTCACTCTAACCCAAGCGTCAAGGAGTTTATTTGCTAAACCTCAGAGAGAATACGTTGTTGTAGAGCTGCTACCTGAGCTCTACTTGATCGACACTTTCTTATGCGATATTGGCCCACTGCTTTGTGATGCAATTAACCGTGGTCTGCTGAAACATTTATGCCTTGCGGTTCTCGACGAGGAGGCACCTTGGGAACGCTCTCAGCCCGATGAGATAAAGCGTACCCAGGATATTGATGGATTTTTCCGTGCCTACCCCAGTGTCTTCCATTGCCTCACAAAGCTCTCTCTGCATAGTTTGGTTTTTGATGGATTGGACATTCACCATATCCTTTTTGATTGCTGCAAGCAGCTGAAGCATTTAGCTCTCTCTTTTTGTGATGTTGGTCGTTACCGCGCTCCATGGAAGATAGATGCACCAAACTCAAAACTCTGTGTTCTAGAGGTGGACCGGTGTTGCTTTGAGAGAATTGAGTTGATATCTCTTCCTAAACTGGAGGAGGTCAGTTGGCTTGGTTGGGTATCTAACTCTGCCCCCTTGTCCTCTGGTTTTGTCCCATCCCTTGAGGAATTGGGCCTATCAAGTTTGTTGCTCTATGATCATCATTTACTTAAATTAAGTGAGCTTCTACATGGAGGAGCATGCATACGCACTCTCACATTGGATTTCAAAGGAAACGCAGTAAGTACTGATTCGATTTTGTTTTCAGTATGCATGTTATCAAAGTTATCCTAGTTATATCATGGGCCGGTATGCTTCTGGATGACAGAGAACAAAGAGCTCTAAATTTCATTGAAATGTTGTACTAAAATTATCTTAAAACTAATAGTAGTTTTCACAAAATTGCATAGGTTGGCAGGGCCGTAAAACTAGACTTTAAGTAAGCCCCTTTGTATTCAGTAATATGCTGGTGTGATGTGAGTCCGTGTCCTAGAAGACGTTTGGCTAAAATTGTTTCCTTTTTTTGAAATGAGGTGTAATTTTCTTACTCCCTCCATTTTCGTATACAAGGCAAAATTGATGATGTTTGCCTCGTACTAGCTACTTAGAACATTAATATCCATTGCATGCATGCGGAAGTGAGAAGGTTGGTTTACATGCGCTGCATTAATCAACCAATGAGGAGTGAGAGGGTCGGCTTGTCGTGTGTTGGAGAAAAAAATACACATTAATTGACACGTCAAACGAGAAGGAAAGCTAGCTTTCAACATTGGCTTAAACCGACATTAGTGTTTATCTTGGTACCTATAATATGAATTTGTGACCTTGTATATAAAAATGGAGAAAGTATTAATAATTTCATCTTGTTCTACGTTATCCCACTTTTTCTAGACAAGAGGTCAGTGATACATTGTGTCGTTCTATATGTTGATATCTGAAATATTCTCCTAAATTTGTTGTTAGCGCAATAAGAGTATATACTTGTATTAAAGTGATTATTCATTTATCTTGTGATCAGATTTGGGTAAGACCTGAAATAGAACAACTCGCCGCGCATTCAGAAAGCTAAGGAAGCTGGTCATACTAGGTATCTTTTTGTTGAATTTGACCTTCTATGGACTACAACCTTTCTTGAGGCCACTCCCTCTATTGAAATGTTGCATATTGCGGTGAGAACTGTTTATGTTTCATAGTTATTTGTCAGTTCGAGTAGGTTTATTCCATTTTAAATTAATGTTCTGTAAGCCTTTTTTTTATTATGCAATTCATAAACTGATCATCATCGCTCTTTGTATACTTTTTCCATTACAAATCAATGCTTTCGTAAACATTTCGTATCATGTGCCATTTATAACGTAATTAAGAACAGTTATGTGAAGTGATGTTGGAATTTATTAAACACATCTTTACCACCATTTTTTGTCCATCTTTCCATTATAAAATATTGTTTGCCTTGAACTTTTGTACCTTATGCAACCTATAGCATAGTTTATGAACAATTATGTTTCCTTTTCATTCTCTACATTCAGATAAGGGAAGTGTTGTTCATTCTGAAAAACTAACTAAATCTTTAAGTATTGCTTACACATATATAGGTTTGTGAACATGCATGCGAGTTTGGTGATCTCAAGAGCGGGATTGGGAACTTCGGTGAAAGAACTAATCCTCAGTGGGAGCTGGTCATCCGTGGCTCCAAAAACTTGCTACTCAGAGAGGCTCACATCGCCTACTTTAGGCCGCTGGAGCAGCAGCTGACATTTATCAGAGCAGTGCTGGAGCGAGCTCCCAATCTGCAGAGGGTCATGCTGAACAAAGATGGCGAGAGATGCATCAAATGTGATGCAATGGCCCTCGATGTGCCGCCAAGTGGGTCAGCTCGGCCAGCGTTTCCAAGGAACAAGGAGGAGCAAGACATGGTGGTCAGGCGGGTCACAGACGGCACCTCTTTCTCTGGCAAAATAATTTTCCAGTGATTTGCAAGGCCGTCGGTGTAGATAGAGTGATCAACTAATCATGTATAAACTTAAAAGAATGACAATGAAGATCTGTTGTACAGTACAATAGCAGTTCGCTTTTAGATGGCATGTACAGTGGTTGGGAAAGAATAGATCATATTTGTTCTTCCTTCAGCTAGAGATGTCAACCGGCGCACCTGGTACATTTGTTAAGAAGGCTGATTTCTCTTATGTTTTGCTGATGAGTGTCCTTGATTTTGATATGGCAAGCATAAGCAAGCTGTATGCATATTTGATGGTGGGTAGTTTGGGGTGGATAACGAACATGCTTATAGCACATTAATGAGCCTTACTCGTGTTTCCTGCAACCCTAGCTTTCAATGTCAGTGTTTTCTGCAATTTAGTCCTTACCCAGAAACTCACACCTGCTGCATCGCAGCAAGTGAGTTGATAAACTCATTCATATCCACCCATCTATTATCATGTGACCGTCAATTTCTTTTGTCGTTCTGTACCTCCTACACATATATCCTGAATTCTGATATTGTTTCCGCAGTCTTAGGCTTATTGGGAAGATGGGGGACAGCATTAAAATGAATACGGTTCCAGGTCTTGATACCATGTTGTGACACTTGCACGGCATATGTAATCTCCTCCTACTCAATCCTCGTCCTCCCCCTACTCCTCATGCCTTATTTTTGTTGAAACGGTCACGTGGCACAAATAATAATCTTTGCATCAGTTCATGAATCATCTATTGATGCAAGGAGCTGATCCTCATCTGTGATATCTTTCTTAAGGCCATCGCCTTCAACCAATCCATTCTTAAAAAGGCGAACCCGATCATCCTTAGTTTCCTCTAGGCTGGAAGTAAAGACGCTAACGGTGGTCAATGCCTGGTCAACAGGCAAAGAGTGTGCCGCCTGCTATCCCTTGGCAGCCTTGGTGTTCGCGATCTGCAACGTGCCGGCATTACGCCGAGGACACGTTGGCTATGACTTAAGCACACAGACTCCTCGCGGCCATGGAGCCACCTGCATATCCCCTAGGACCTGGCTGTCAACGCCATCTTCCACGCGTCCACTATCTGGGTTCTTGGTGATGGACGTATCTGCAAGTTCTGGAGTGACAACTGGATCAATGGTCGATCCGTGGCTGAGATCGCTCCACTAGCCCTCGCGCTTGTTCCCGACGGCGGTGCAAGAACTGTGCCGTGCTCGAGGGTCTTCACTTACGCTCTTGGGTGCAGGACATCCAAGGCGCCCTAGGCCCGGCCGCCCTGGTACAGTACGTGGAGCTCTGGCGCTGCGTGCGCCACATTACTCTCTCCGACTCACCAAACTCTTTGCACTGGTGCTGGACCCTTTAGGCAACGTACTCTGTGAGCTAATGTTACCAGGCTCTATTCCTGGGTGCCTGCGAGGACCCACACTGGCAGCTCACCTGGAAGCCGTGGGCGCCCCTTCGCATAAAATTCTTCATCCGGCTTGCACTGCAAGACCGTTGCTGGACGGCTGAGCACCTCGCTCGTCATGACTTACCTCACGAGGACTCTTGCGCCTTCTGCAATCAAGAAGAGGAAACGATGCAGCATCTCCTGGCGGGTTTCCCTTTCTCCCGCCAAGTTTGGCATGAGATACTCAGTTGGGTTAGATCAACCGCCGAGTTACCGAGCGACGACACAGACTTCTACACCTGCTGGGCGACATCCTGCGGCCATTCACCATCCCCGACGCGTAAAGGACTGGCCTCCTTAATCATCCTTCCTTACCGCCTAGTGCCTCTGGAAACACCAGAATGCTTGCATCTTGGACGACGAGCAGCCCTCTATCTCCCGTCTATCCGGCATCATCACATAATCATAGACGAAGCACGCCTGTGGGCTAGGGCCGGCGCTACCGGAATACAAAACATCATCGCCGAGAGCTAGTCTTGGAGGTTTTGGGGGGTTGAGAAACTCATGTCTGTCATACTCCTACCTCACTTCCATGCCTACATGGCTTAGTGAGTTGATGTAATCCCATGTTGTACTACCTTCTCCTATCAATGAAAAGATACGCAACCTTTGGGTATTATATAAAAATATATAGAGCCCATGCAACTGCTTGAGTTCCGTTGGCGTCAAATTTTTAGTTTTCGACTCCATGAAAGGGAATTTCGAACCTGCTAAATGTCAGCTAAAAATCTGTGATTATGCAACAAAAGAAAGCAAAATCGAAAATCGTCAAGTAGATGGAAGAACATCACAGATACTAAATGAGTATATATGCAAGTATCTAGGTAAACTGGTTCTCAAACAAGAACATAAGAGCATCTACAGCCAGACTTGACAAATTCGACCCCTCAAACGCCCGCGGACGCGCCCGGGCGCGTCCACGGATAGTGACCGGCCACCCCTCAAAAAACGCATTTCACATCCGGATACCTCAAATCCATATTATTACATGCAATGTAAAACCAAATCTAAGCGGAGCTCGTCCGGTTCCGCTCCCCGCTCCCCCTGGCCATGTTCGGCGGCCGGCTATGCTCCCCAGAATGTTGGTCCAGAGGCCGGCAAGCTAGGGTAGGGCATGGGACACGGGCCGGCTCACAGGACTAAAGGCGCCCCGTCTCCCATGCCCCGCTCTTCCTCGTCGGAGACCGGAACCCGAACGGTGCCGGTGGACATCAGATCGATGACGGATCCGTCCGGGGACGAGCCGCCGACGTCCACCATGATGCGCTTGCGGCGCCCGGACTCATGCGCCATACAGGGCGCCGAAGAATGCGACTCTGCCTCGCCGACGTCCGCCGCCGCGGGATGCCGCCGCCTCCCACACCCGATGCCTTGCACGGCGGGCACGCCGTGCCATGGCCTCATGGGACGATGGTGCGTGCCGAATATCGGTGCACCACAGGAGGGGTTGCGCGTCCGCCAGCGCGTTCAGACGCCAGACGTACCGCATGGCCTTTGGCGAGGCAGCTACGGCCAGGCTAGCGCCGGATCCATGCGCTATTTGGGCAGACGCAATGGATTCCCGACGGATGGAGTTCAACGCAGCCGTGCACGGGCATCCTCCCAGGCGCGGCGGAGCGCAAGCCGAACGGCCATCTCCTCCTCGGGGCCGCGTGGGATGAGCTCGGGGTCGACGGATCTGGAGGTGAAGGACTTGGATCCGCTGCCCGCCATGCCGGAGGCGGCCGGAGATGAGCTTGGGTGGTGGAGGGGAGTGGAAGGAAGGGGAGTGAAGTGACTAGGGTTTGGTCCGACGAGTGGATGGGGAGGATTTTATGTGGGGTCGGGTGGGTCAGCGTGGGCCGGGCCCAACATGACGAGCGTGCACGGACGCGCCCGGGAGTTTGAGAGGCTCGTCTGAGTCAAAAAGTCATGACCGGACAGTGACCAGGTGGCCCGCCCGAGCGGATGAGGCGGGTTTGAGGCGCCCGGCAGTAGATGCTTTAAGAGAACCCCGATTGTGCCCCAGGATTCACTCTTAAATACAAGGCACATGTGTCATCTCCAAAAGTTCTCTGGTTGTGTTTTATTGCTCCTGGTTGTAGCTAATCTTTATGAGGGACGGTGTATGAACTAGGTGCAGGAAGTAGCTCACGAAGGGCAGTCCTCACGTCGAACTCAACTTTTCAAAGTTTTAAACATAACTTGCGCAGTTGCGCTTCAATGACATGTGTGTCATCCGGGGACCAAACTTATCGTCTTGGGATTGACCACATTCTGATCAGGTGGATACCGAGGCCACCATTGGCTAGGATGGGAAAGAGGATAAGCGGTGAAGCAGGTGTGACATCGTGTTGAAATAGAGGACATGGACTTATGGACGCTTTGAGCCATGCTTATTTGGTTGTGAGCGTATGGGATTTTTTGACATGTTTGCTAGTAATAATAACATAAAAAAACTTAGCATAATCCAAAGGAGTGCTGTTCGTCTTCTTCTCTCTCATGGAAGGCCGCCGAGAAGGAGCGACCTCCTCGTCCACGAGACCACGACGCCGCATCTGCCAAGGCAACGTCCTCGTCTCCAGTTACCATCCCCGTTATTCACGGTAGCAGCCGTGGACCCGTGGTAGGTTCGGCCTCAGCAGTGCAAACCAATTCGGTTGTGCTACTCCATCCAGCCTACGATTTGTCTCGGTAGATTTACTTACCCCCATCAGTTCGTTTTTGATCGATAGTATGATTCGAGTCCGGAGTTAATTATTTCTCCGATAGAAACCAGGCTCTGCCACTTGATTCAACTTCTCGTGTCCCGAGGCTGCGGAAGCCCCCATCCCCATCGGGATCTCCATGGGTGTCGGATTCTCGTCGCCCTTCTCAGTTTTGTCCTTCGACTCTCTTACTATTTCAATGAGCAAATAGCTGTCTCCTTGAGCACATGGTTTGTCAGAGAAACACAAAACACTAGATAGACTGTTTGTCTTTCTTATTTAGGGTAGATTAGAGTACGGTTATTTTTCATCATTGAATTATTATGCAACTATTTTCTGTTTGTACCTTCTGAACATTTTTTTTGAAAGAAAAGGTAGATTTTGTTCTACCTTATGCATTCAAAACAGGCCGTAGCTCGATAGACCGGAGTCGTTTTACATGAAGGCGATGCAAGCGCTGCACAGAGTATGCAGCAGGCCATCGCCAAGCCTGAAGAGGAAAGCAAAAAAAGAAGGAGGGAAGACGGAAGAAGAGACAGGGGCTAGTGGTGTAAGCTATGTCTATATCTACTGTTGCATCATTACATTAGCCCAAGAGTTTATGACCTCCCTTGCATTTCCTTCTGGTGCTCTCAACCTCCATAGCATAAGTAGTTGAGCAATCTCAGTGATAACCTTTGCAGTTGTCCAACAAACGCTATGGAAGACTCTTGCGTTTCTGGCATCCCAAAGCGCCACTGCACTTGCAGCAAAGAGAACATGCCAAAGTGTTCCATATGTTTTCCTTGCTACCTCCGAGGTCATGAAAGCTGCAGTAGTTTCAGCAGATGTGGCCGAATCCAGGAGGCCAGTCCTGACCACCTTCTGAACATGGTTTTTCGGTAGAAAAAATAATCTATAATTTTTTTTAATATAGCAACCAAAGGGGGAAGATCGCCTCAGTGCGCTTCCTGATGATATTTTGCTGTCTATCTTGGAGAGAGTGGACGACCTAAGAACCGTAGCAAGGACAAGTGCGCTATCAACACGGTGGAGGCGGCTGCCTTGTTCCTGCCCGAGCTCATCATTGACGCCGATGATTTCATATCCGGTCCGCACCCAAGGGTAAAGCCTATTGAGGCTAAGGTCATCAATGACGCGATGCTCACTCTAACCGCAGCGACAAGGAGTTTATTTGCTAAACCTCGGAGAGAATCTGCTGTCGCAGAGCTGCAACTTGAGATCTACTTGATCGACACTTTCTTATGCGATATTGGCCCACTGGTATCTGACGCAATTGACCGTGGTCTGCTGAAAGATTTAGACCTTGCCATTCTCGACGAGAAGGGAACTCTTGGACGTTCTCCGTCAGATGAGATAAAGCGTGCTCAGGATATTGATGGATTTTTCCATGCCTACCCTAGTGTCCTCCATTGTCTCACGAGCCTCTCTCTCTATGATGTGAGCTTTCTCCAATTGGACATCCATCATATCCTGTTCGACTGCTGTAACCAGCTGAAGCATTTATATCTCTATTCTTGTGATGTTGGTCCTTTGTGGAAGATAGATGCGCCAAATTCCAAACTTCGTGTTCTGGTCTTGTGTTGCTTCGAGGGAATTGAGTTGATATCCCTTCCAAAACTGGAGAAGCTCGGTGTGCTTGGTTGGGTGTCTCACTCTGCCCACTTGTCTTTTGGTTTTGTCCCATCCCTTGAGGAATTGGACCTAGCACAAATTCTGCTCCATCGTCAGCATTTATATAAATTAAGTGACTTTCTCCATGGAGCCACAGGCATACACACTCTCACATTGGATTCCAAAGGAAGGACGGTCAGTACTACTTCAGTTTTTTACTTTTTTTTATTCATGTTATCGAAGTCATATTAGTATTCAGTTATGATGCAATGACGGATATGGTTCTGTATAGAGAACAAATAACTGCAAATTTCATTAAAATGCTGAGCAAAAACTATCATCAAATTACCACCTATAATGGTAGTTTGCAGAAAATTACACAGCGGTTTGCTGGGCCATAAACTATACTTTAAGCAAAGCCCCATTGCATTCGGTAACATGCTAGCATGATGTCAGTCCGTATCCTAGAAGGATATATTTAGCTAAAATTTGTTCTTTTTGCCAGCGAGGTGTAGTTCTCTTGTAGCCTTCTTAACAATTTCATCATGTCCCATGCTATCCCACTGTTTTCTAGAGTAGAGTTCAGTGGTACATTATTGTCGGTCTAGCTGTGGATTTCTGCAATCTTCTCCTAAATATGTACTTTGCACAGAGTATGCCAAATTTCATGAAATTTGTAATTTATTTATCTTGTGATCAGATTTGGCTACAACCTGAAATAAAACAACTCACCTCCGCATTCAGAAAGCTAAGGAAGCTGCTCATACTAGGTATTTTTGTTGAATTTGACCTTCTATGGACTACAACTTTTCTTGAGGCTGCTCCTTCCATTGAAATGTTGCATATTGAGGTGAGTATTGTTTCCCTTTCATAGTTATTTGTCAGTTTTGAGTAGTACGTTTTTTTCATTTCAAAATAAGGTTGTGTGATCCAGAAATACATCTTCACCATCACTCTCTGTATATTTTCCATTCCAAGCAATGCTGTGTAAAAAAATTGTATCTTGTTTGTAACATATTTTTTACCTGAGAACAATTATGTTGCCTTTCTTTCATTTTTTTACATTTAGATAATGGGATTTCTCAAAAAGAAGAAAATACTGAAAGTGCTTCACGAACCATCATTGTCTTCAATGTCTTCACACATTTTTAGGGGTCATCTCTGGTAGGTAAACCGAATCAATGAGGGACTACTACCTGTGTTATCCTGCAATTCTCACAAACACATTAGTCCCTCAACCAAGCTTGTCGTCAATACTCCAAAACCAATTAGGGGTGGCACTAGATGCACTTACAAATACGCAAGGGAAGTGATACTGAAATTTATTAACACATTAATATTGTTATATTTATTATATAGTGAAATTTTCTACCTTATGGAATTTATATCATAGCTTATGAATTATTATTCGTCCTTTTCATTCCACATTCTGGTAAGGGAAGTGTTCTTCAATGTGAAAAGAGCAGCTAAATCTTTAACAATTGCTAATGCAAAATATAGGTATGTGAGCATGCATGTGAGTTGGGTGACGAGAACGACGAATCTGGGATATTAGCTGAAAGAACTAATCCTTGGTGGGAGCTAGACTTCCATGCCTCGAAGAACATGCTATTGAGAGAGCTCCACATCGCCCACTTTAGGCCCCTAGAGCAGCAGGTGACATTTATTAGAGCAATCCTGGAGCGAGCTCCCAATCTTCAAACGGTAATGCTAAACAAAGATGGTGAGATATGCAACGAATGTGATGCCATTGCCCTCGATGCGCCACCCAGTGCATTAGCTCGGCATGCATTTCCGAGCACCAAGGAGGAGCAAGACTCGGTGGTCAGGTGGGTCATAGATGGCACCTTCTTCTCAGGTCAGATATATTTTCGGTGACGACAAGATTGTTACAATGTTGATAGAGTGATCAAGTGATCATGTACTCCCTCTGCATGGGAATATAAGTTTGGCCCGGGAATTTAGGTTGTCAATTTGATTAGCAAAACATATATAATTTACCACGAAAAATATGTTTAAAAACTTCATCCGACGACAGATCTAAAAAATATTCTTATGACATACAACATATTATTCGCTAATCAAACTGAAGACCTAAATAAATTCCTATGCATGACTTCTATTCACGTCCGGAGGGAGTATAAACTTAGAAGAACAACGAGCAAGATCTATTGTACAGTACAGAAGCAGTTCATGTTTAAATGAAATGTGCACCAGGGATAGCAATTAGTGCATCTAGTACATATGTCAAGAAGACCGATTTCTGTTGTGTTTTGTTATATCCTTGATTCTACAGGCATGAGCGTTCTATATGGCCCTTTTGTAGGGCAACACGTGCGCTTTATTAAGTTGCCGGTGCAGCTGACAAGCCACGATATTATTGGTTCAGTGGTAAGTTAAACAAAAACTATCATTTGAACCATGCTAAGTGTTAAACACGTGTACATGCATTCTGTTGTAAGCCCTTGTGTTCTGTTGTAAGAGCAACTCTAGCAGACCCCGTAAAATCGGTAAACCCATAAAATTCCAGCGAGTATATGGGCTCGGCCCAATTTTCTGGCCAGAACAGAGTCCGTATACTCGCCTGGCCCGTAATTTTTTTTACCGCAGCCCCCAACCCCCCCCCCCCCGAGTAGTATATCTACGGGGTCGCGGTGCTTTTGCGGGTCGAAACCCTATCTCCCCCCCCCACGCCGCGTCTTTCCGCAATTCTCCACTCCCCTCCTCACATTTCTCGCCACCAGTGAGCCCCTTCCGCCTCCAGCCGCCATGTGGAGCTCCGGTCGCGGCAGTGACCCCGAGCGCGAGCGGCGTGTCCGGTCGGACAGCGCGAGGAAGTGGATGAACAGGGGCCTCTCGCCGCCGCCGAGCTTCCGCGTCCGCGAGACGGAGGAATACGACCGTCGGCACGGGCGTACGCCCTCCTCCGCCGAGGGCTCGCCCTCCACCCCGAGGCCCTCTTTCGCCGCGAGCTCTTCCTCTTCCGGCGCGAGCCTTCTCACCGTGAAGAGGGAGTGGTCGGAGGAGCCGAAGGAGATCGAGGTCGTCGCCGTCAAGCAGGAGCCCGAGGAGATCATGCGCCGCGGCATCGTCAGGCCCGAGGACTTCATCGCCGATGTCGACACGGTCACGACCGCCATTGCCGAACGGAGCTTGCGCGAGGAGGCGGAGCGGCGGCGCCACCACGAGGAGCTCGACGACCTCGTGTTCCAGCAGGTGGTCGCGGCGAACCTTGCCGCCAAGGAGAAGGACGGTGAGTGGTGGCGCATCCGCGAAGAGCAGAAGGCGAAGTACGACCTCGGCAGCTCCGACGAGGAGGATTGAGCTCCTCCACCACGTCGTCCCTGGCCGCGAGCTTGCCGCCGTTAGATCCCCACCCCCTCTAGTACTAGTAGTGAATGTAGTATGTAGTATGAACTAGTGTTTGTAAATGAATTAGTGTTTGATCATGTAGTATATGTAGTATGTGATGAACTACTATGGTTGCAATTTCTCCCGTGAAACTTTTTTTTTTTCAAATTATGCAGTTCCATATACGGTTTCTGTTCGGCTGCGCACGTTTTCGACCCGCAAACGAGATCCGTGTCGAACTGCAAACGCGTTTTGCGGGTCAGGATTTTGCGGGGTCTGCTAGAGTTGCTCTAACTTCCTCCTCCTATTCAGTAGCACTAGTAGAAAACAGGGCTTTCGTTCGGGCCAGATAAGCCATTAGTCCCGGTTCAGTCACGAACCGAGACTAATGTAAGCATTGGTCCCGGTTCGTGCGGCTAACAGTATTAGTCCCGGTTTGAGACACGAACCGGGACTAAAGGGTGCAATGCTGGTCCCATGGGCTGACGACATCTACAATCTTGTGAACATATTTGTTTCGCCTAAAACCAAACATTACACGTGAATTACTACAGAATGTATCATTGGGGTATGTCATTCAGCAGAATATTACCGCTGGTCCCACCAGGATGATCTTAAGCTTCTCCATAGCACTACAAATTTGATTCATCCCTAGGAGATAAAACACGGGTGCTCCATAAGCATGCCCCTTTCTTGTGATATGTAGCTCCAAAACAGAGAAGTTGGCAATCATATGCTTCTCGATCTCATGCGTAAAGGTGCTCGCTTCACTGTTAGGAGAATACCCAACCTGAAAAAGCAATTTGGCAGGATATATATCATTCACAAATTTAGTCTAGTCTGAGCTTGCAGTAAATTGAGCAGGAGAAAGTAGGAACGATTTGAGGATGAATGCACAGGGAGAGTAGGAACTGAGCGATCAATCACACTGTATTTCCATAACTGTTTACACGTACATATAGAAAGCCAGCCCTACATGCAGGGCACGTCCCGGATGGTGGCGTTAGATTAGGTCTATCC
Source organism: Triticum urartu (assembly GCF_003073215.2). Taxonomy (NCBI): domain Eukaryota; kingdom Viridiplantae; phylum Streptophyta; class Magnoliopsida; order Poales; family Poaceae; genus Triticum; species Triticum urartu. The sequence continues at coordinate 236,720,678 of NC_053025.1, read as the reverse complement.
CTAAAGACTAGGCCTACCTTGTTCAGACTAGAGTGAAAGTCACGAAAGACTGAAGACGGCAAGCCCTTGGTGAAGACATCGGCATACTGCGACATAGTCGGGACGTGTAACACCTTGACATCGCCGAGCGCCACACGGTCACGGACGAAGTGCAAGTCAATCTCCACATGCTTGGTGCGCTGATGCTGGACGGGGTTGGTGGACAGGTACACAGCACTCACATTATCACAGTAGACGAGTGTGGCACGACGAGGGGGACGATGAAGCTCGCTGAGGAGTTGCCGAAGCCAGCACGACTCGGCCACACAGTTGGCAACTGCACGGTACTCGACCTCGGCGCTGGAGCGGGACACTGTGTGTTGTCGCTTGGATGACCAAGAGACCATGTTGGCGCCGAGAAACACACAGAAGCCCGAGGTAGATCGCCGAATGTCAGGGCATCCGGCCCAATCAGCATCACTATACGCGAGGAGATCGTGTGAGGAGGAGCGGTAGAGCTGAAGCCCATAGTGAGTCGTGCCCCGGATGTAGCGTAAGACACGCTTAAGTAGCTGGTAGTGGCTATCCAAAGGAGCATGCATGACGAGACAGAGCTGTTGCACGGCATAAGAGATATCCGGCCTCGTGAGTGTGAGATACTGGAGGGCACCGGCAAGACGGCGGTAGTGTGTGGGATCGGAATAGGGAACCCCATCAGTGCCAGACAACTTACTACAGGTGTCGACGGGGGTGGAGATGGGCTTGCAGTTAAGCATGTTAGCCCTGTCCAATATCTCAAGAGTGTATTGTTCCTGCGACAGGAAAAGACCAGTGGTGGAGTGATGGACATTAATGCCGAGGAAGTGATGGATGTCACCGAGGTCACTCATGGAAAACTCAGCGGAGAGAAAGGTGACAAGCGACTGGAGGAGAGCGGTGGTACTGGCAGTGAGGATGATGTCATCGACGTAGACGAGCAAGTACGCGAGAGAGGTGCCACGACGCAAGATGAAGAGCGACGTGTCACACTTGGATGACACAAATCCAAGTGAATGAAGGAAACGGGTGAACCGAAGGAACCAAGTCCGTGGCGCCTGCTTAAGCCTGTAGAGGGACTTGTTGAGGCGACAAACATGTGTGGGAAATGAGGCATCCGCGAAGCCGGCGGGCTGCTGGCAGTAGACAGTCTCGGCGAGGTCGCCATGAAGAAAGGCATTCTTGACGTCCATCTGGCGAATAGGCCAAGCATTGGCCGTCGCGATGCTGAGAACGACCCGTATAGTCGCCGGTTTGACCACGGGGCTAAATGTCTCCCCATAGTCGACGCCCGGCTGCTGTGTGAAGCCGCGCACCACCCATCGAGCTTTGTACCGCGCCAAGGTACCGTCGGGGTGAAGCTTGTGACGAAAGATCCACTTGCCGGTCACCACGTTAACACCTGCAGGACAAGGAACCAAAGACCACGTATCATTCTGAATTAGCGCGTTAAACTCATCAAGCATTGCGGCATGCCAGTTCGGGTCCTTAAGTGTTGCATGGTACGATGACGGAATAGGGGAGGGGGCGTCAGTAACATGAAGGTCAAGAATTTTCTTGGGCATGGCATAACCGGTTTTGCCTTGTGTACGCATCGGATGTGGGTTGGCAGGTGGTGAAATCGGGACTGCACGGGGTGGTAGCTGTGGGCGAGCGGGGGACACAGGCAGACGTGGCGGCGTGGGTGTGGGAGGGAAGTGGGCGCACGCGTCAATCGAGGAAGAGAGGCTGGCCCGCGGGGTGGAGGGGGTCAGGCGCGGAGATCCCGACCGAGCCGCAGTGGGTGGGGTCCGCAGGTGCGATCCCGAGGGTAGGCCGGGAGTGGGAGCGGTGCATGCATGCGGGGCGCTGGCGGTTAGCAGACTGGGCCCCGCGGTGGGATCGGGAGGCCGTGGCGGTAGTGCGTGCGAGGGAGCCGCCGTGACAGTTGGCGGTGCAGGAGTGGCATGCGCGGAATCAGGTGGTGGGCACGGGTGGGATGGGTACGAGGTGCTGATGGGGCGGCTGGCAGGTTTGGTAGCGGGAGGATTTTCTGCGGCCTCAGATCCTGTGGTCTCAGAAAAAGGAAAGGAATTTTCGTCAAAGGTAACATGTCGCGAGATGATGACTTTCCTAGTGGCGAGATCGAAGCACCTGTATCCTTTCTGTTCGCGAGGGTAGCCAATAAAAACGCAGCGGGTGGAGCGGGGAGAGAGTTTACGTGTGGCTGTGGCAGATGTGTTGGGAAAACAGAGACAGCCGAACGTCCGGAGATGATCATAGGTGGGGTGGACACCATAGAGAAGAAAGTGAGGCGTGAAGTGGTGTATTGCGCGCGAGGGACGGATGTTGAGCAAGATGGTGGCGGTCTGCAGCGCCTCAACCCAAAAGGGAGGAGGCATGCCGGCTTGCAAGAGCAAGGTACGGACAACGTCATTCGTCGTACGGATGTGGCGTTCCGCTTTACCGTTTTGCGGAAAAGTATGGGGACAAGTGAGACGAAAAGAGACGCCGTTTTTAGAGAAGTAGTCACGGAGGGAGGTGGTGAGGAATTCGCCGCTGTTATCACATTGCACACACCTAATAAGCACGCCAAATTGGGTGAAAATAAACTGAAAGAAACGGAGGAGGGTGTCGCATGTTTCAGATTTTGTACGCAATGGAAAGTCCAAGAAAAATGAGTATAATCATCAACAATAACAAGATAATATTTGTAGCCAGAATAACTCACAACCGGAGATGTCCAAATGTCACAGTGAATTAAATGGAATGGGGTGGTAGTGTAGGAGGTGGATGAGGCAAAGGGCAGGCGTGTATGTTTGCCCATTTGACACGCACTACATAGATGGGATGCACGGACATCATTATTACATGCGGTAAGAAAATCTAGAGAAAAACGGGAAAAGGTAGAGGAGCCGGGGTGTCCAAGCCACCGATGCCAAAGGTCCTGCATGGAGATGGTGAGGACGGCAGTGGGAGCAACGCCATTATTTCCGGAGAAGGGATACAAGTCCCCATCACTGTTGACCCTCAGCAGTACCTCCTTGGTGGCTAGATCCTTCACGGAAAAGCTAATGGGGTCAAATTCAACGGAACACAAATTGTCATGAGTGAACTTTCGAACGGAAATAATATTCTTGACTATATTAGGGGAAAGAAGAATATGTCGTAGATAAAAGGGCTTGGGTGGGAGATGAGTAGTACCAACAGAGAGCACGGGAAGACGAGAGCCATTGCCAACAATAATATGACGAGTAGAAGGCGCTAAGAGGGGATGATATGAAGTCAAGGTACCTGGATCGCCGGTGACGTGGGATGCAGCGCCGGTGTCCATGATCCACTTGGCGTTGGGGTGGAAGGCGGTGCCGTAGCTGGGGGCAGCGTGGTACATGGCCGCGGCGTCCCAGCTGGTTGGAGGTGCGCCGTAGACAGGGCCTGGAGGGGCCGGAGTGGGCGCGTACAGCAGCGGGTAGGCCTATGTGGGCGCACCGGGGCGGGGGCCGAGGACGCCGGCAGAGTTCGGCGGAATCCACGGGCTGCGTGGCGGAGGGAAGGGTGCGCCCATCGGCGCGAAGTAGCCTAGCCACGGCTGAGCACCTGCACCACGTCCAGCAGGGGCATCACCACGCCCACAGCCGCGGCCGCGTCCGCGCCCACCGCGTTGGCTGCGGTTTGCGCCGAGCTGGCCACCACCACCGCCAGCAGGGGCGCGATCTCCGCCCCGGTCGCCGCGGTCGCTGCGGTCGCCACCGCGCGCACCACCACGGTCACCGGAGGGGCCGCGGTCATCATGCTGCACCGCGAGGACCTGAGCCCCCTCAGCGCGGACATGTTTGTCCATGGATAGTTCGGCGAGGACGAGACGGGTGCGCGCCTGGTTGAAGGTGGGCAGGGGCACGGTGGACTGGAGGATCGCCGACTGCATCGCGAACTTGGGCCCCAGCCCATCGAGCATCTGCAAGGTGAGGGTGCGATCTGTGACGGGCTCACGGACATCGGCGAGGGCGGCCGCGATGCCTTGCAGCCGGCGGCAGTACTCGTGGACGGTGAGGTCGCCGCGCACACACGCCCGAAACTCCTGGCCTAGATGCATAGCATGTTCAGCTTCGTTGGCGAGGAAGTACTCGTGGAGCCGCGTCCAGATGGTGAAGGCGGAGGAGCCGGCGGGGGCGACGATGTCGAGGAGGTCCCCCTCAACCGTGGTGTAGAACCAAAGGAGGACGGTGGTGTCGTCATCACGCCATGCCGGGTCGGCCAGCCGACGAGTCGAGACGGCCCGGACATGATCCTCGGCGTGGTGCCGCGCAAGCAGCAGGGTGATGTAGTTCCTCCAGCGCATGAAGTTGCGGCCGTCGAGCACGAGCTTGAAGTCGATGACGCCGGCGATGCTGGACGGGAAAGGTGGGGAGGATTGGAGGAGGAAGGCAGGGTCGAGGGGGTGGGTGGGATGGCTGCAAGAGGAAGACCACTGGAGCCAGAGGTCTCGTCAGAAACCGGAGCGCGTGGAGGCGCATCGACGGGGTTGCCGGAGGCGGCGGCTGCGGCGGCGGCGGCATCAGCCGTTCGCTCGGGAGAGGAGGAAGGGGAAGCCATAGGTCTGATTACCAAACTGAGCGATCAATCACACTGTATTTCCATAACTGTTTACACGTACATATAGAAAGCCAGCCCTACATGCAAGGCACGTCCCGGATGGTGGCGTTAGATTAGGTCTATCCCTAAAGACTAGGCCTACCTTGTTACAACAGAAAGAAATATACAACAACCCAACATTACAATGTATGTGACAGTTCAACAGTAGGTGTCGAGTAATGTTACATGTACAAACGAGTTACAAGCTTTTATAAAGAGGGTTAATTTGATTGGTCAATAGGTGGCGAGGCGGTCCACCTCCACCTGAAAATTAGAGGGGGCAAGTTTATGATTGGTTAGTATATATAAAAAATCCTAGTCAGCGTATAATTGCATGTAACTCTTTATATGTTTAGCATTATTGAGTAGACGTCCTTGTGTGTCTGCCGTCCGTAGCGACACCTCGTCTAGTCGCCAAATACCAAACAAAACAGAGTCTTTGGTATAGCAGCAGCGCCATGAGACCTTGTCGAGCATTGGTGCCAAGACGGAGATGCTGGGCCTCGAGGAGACGAAGGACATGGTCAATCGCTTGAACATGGGGGCAACAATGTTGATATGCTCTGCCAATCCCGTCTCGCTGTCCACGACAAGCTCCGACAGCGATGCAGAGTCAGGCTCAGGACGCCCTCTTGGAAGAAGAAGAAGCCGCCAAAGTAGAGAAAATCTTGGCCCCCATTGAAAAGATCCATGGGATTGCCGAATTGGCAGAGCCTCGACTCTTTTATATTATTGATGTGTATTTAAGGTTCTGAAACTTTTTCTCTATCATATTTATTATTTCTTTTATATTTGACGAGAAGCCAGTCGTTACCTTTATACTGAGCAGGCATTCAAAAAAGATTTCTTTCTTTTCTTTCGTAAGAGCGTAGCTGGCAGGACATTTATACTGCTTCGGAGGCATGCCGTCTTTTTCGTGCAAACGTTGTAGGTCCTCCCGTGCCTTAGGTGTATCTTTTGTCTTCCCATACACGCCCAAGAAGCCTAGCAGGTTCACGCAAAGGTTCTTCATCACGTGCATCACGTCGATTGAAGAGCGGACCTCTAGGTCTTTCCAGTAGGGTAGGTCCCAAAATATAGATTTCTTCTTCCACATGGGTGCGTGTCCCTCAGCGTCATTCGGAACAGCTAGTCCGCCGGGACCCTTTCCAAAGATTACGTGTAAATCATTAACCATAGCAAGTACGTGATCACCGGTACGCATGGCGGGCTTCTTTCGATGATCTGCCTCGCCTTTGAAATGCTTGCCTTTCTTTCGACATTGATGGTTGGTCGGAAGAAATCGACGATGACCCAGGTACACATTCTTCCTGCATTTGTTCAGGTATATATACTTTCAGTGTCATCTAAACAGTGCATGCATGTGTGGTATCCTTTGTTTGTCTGTCCTGAAAGGTTACTGAGAGCGGGCCAATCGTTGATGGTCACGAACAGCAACGCATTTAGGTTAAATTCCTCCTGTCTGTGCTCATCCCACGTACATACACCGTTTTCATTCCACAGCTGTAAAAGTTCTTCAACTAATGGCCTTAGGTACACATCAATGTCGTTGCCGGGTTGCTTAGGGCCTTGGATGAGAACTGACATCATAATGAACTTCCGCTTCATGCACATCCAAGGAGGAAGGTTATACATACATAGAGTCACGGGCCAGGTGTTGTGATTGCTGCTCTGCTCCCCAAAAGGATTAATGCCATCCGTGCTTAAAGCAAACCATACATTTCTTGGATCCTTTGCAAACTCATCCCAGTACTTTCTCTCGATTTTTCCCCACTGCGACCCGTCAGCGGGTGCTCTCAACTTCCCATCTTTCTTTCGGTTCTCACTATGCCATCGCATCAACTTGGCATGCTCTTCATTTCTGAACAGACATTTCAACCGTGGTATTATAGGAGCATACCACATCACCTTCGCAGGAACCCTCTTCCTGGGGGGCTCGCCGTCAACATCACCAGGGTCATCTCGTCTGATCTTATACCGCAATGCACCGCATACCGGGCATGCGTTCAGATCCTTGTATGCACCGCGGTAGAGGATGCAGTCATTAGGGCATGCATGTATCTTCTCCACCTCCAATCCTAGAGGGCATACGACCTTCTTTGCTGCGTATGTACTGTCGGGCAATTCGTTATCCTTTGGAAGCTTCTTCTTCAATATTTTCAGTAGCTTCTCAAATCCTTTGTCAGCCACAGCATTCTCTGCCTTCCACTGCAGCAATTCCGGTACGGTATCGAGCTTTGTGTTGCCATCTTCGCAATTGGGGTACAACCCTTTTTTGTGATCCTCTAACATGCGATCGAACTTCAGCTTCTCCTTTTGACTTTCGCATTACGTCCTTGCATCGACAATGACCCGGCGGAGATCATCATCATCGGGCACATCGTCTGGTTCCTCTTGATCTTCAGCAGCTTCACCCGTTGCAGCATCATTGGGCACATCGTCTGGTTCCTCTTGATCTTCACCAGCTCCCCCCGTTGCAGCATCACCGTATTCAGGGGGCACATAGTTGTCATCGTACTCTTCTTCTTCGCCGTCTTCCATCATAACCCCTATTTCTCCGTGCCTCGTCCAAACATTATAGTGTGGCATGAAACCCTTGTAAAGCAGGTGGGAGTGAAGGATTTTCCGGTTAGAGTAAGACCTCGTATTCCCACATTCAGTGCATGGACAACATATAAAACTATTCTGCTTGTTTGCCTCAGCCGCATCGAGAAACTCATGCACGCCCTTAATGTACTGGCAGGTGTGTCTGTCACCGTACATCCATTGCCGGTTCATCTGCATGCATTATATATAATTAAGTGTCCAAATTAATAGAAGTTCATCATCACATTAAAACCAAAGTGCATACATAGTTTTCATCTAACAGCATATAGCTCTCCAGAGCATCTAATTAATTAAACCATACATTGAAACTATGTAAAACATTTCAATGCGAAAACAAATGCGATCATAATCACAACCAAGGTAACAATTGATCCAACGGCATAATGATACCAAGCCTCGGTATGAATGGCATGTTTTCTAATCTTTCTAATCTTCAAGCGCATTGCATCCATCTTGATCTTGTGATCATCGACGACATCCGCAACATGCAACTCCAATATCATCTTCTCCTCCTCAATTTTTTTTTATTTTTTCCTTCAACACATTGTTTTCTTCTTCAACTAAATTTAACCTCTCGACAATAGGGTCGGTTGGCATTTCCGATTCACATACATCCTACATAAATAAAATCTATGTCACGTTGGTCGGCATAATTTTCATAAACAATAGATGAACCAATAGTTATAAAGATAATATATATACCACATCCGAATCATAGACAGGACGAGGGCCGACGGGGGCGGATACCAAAACCATCGCACTATATAAGATGCAATAATAAAAGTAAGAAAATAATACAAGTATCTATGTAAACATACAAGTAAGAATATTTTTCCTTTCAGAAAGAAGATAAGAACAAGAGGCTCACCATGGTGGTGCCGGCGATGAGCTCGGCGCGGGTGATCGACGGCGGTGAAGACGGGAACGGGGCGTGACGGACCGCTAAACCTAGACAAATATTGTGGAAAATGGAGCTTGGAGGTCGAGCTTGGAGAGGAGAAAACTTAAGTAGTGTGGCTCGGGCATTCCATCGAACACCTTGTGTGCATAGGAGGTGAGCTAGAGCACCACCAAGCCCTCTCCCCCTCGGCCAGAAAAAAACAGAGCAGTGTGCTCTGCTCTTACGCGAGGGGGTATATATAGGCACCTCATTGGTCCCGGTTGGTGGCATGAACCGGGACTAAAGGGAAGCCTGTGGTTCCGGTTCAAGCCACCAACCGGGGCCAATGGTGGTGGGCCAGGAGCGAGGCCCATTGGTCCCGGTTCGTCCCACCAACCGGGACCAAAAGGTCCAGATGAACCGGGACCAATGGCCCACGTGGCCCGGCCGGCCCCCTGGGCTCACGAACCGGGTCCAATGCCCCCATTGGTCCCGGTTCTGAACTGAACCGGGACTAATGGGCTGACCCGGCCTGGACCAAAGCCATGTTTTCTACTAGTGTAAAATGAAACGGTACGCGAGATTGGCCCTGATGTTTTGCACAATTACTTTGAAAGTGCCACTGTAACCTCCCGTATCTCTCTCCTCTCCCCTCACGCGTCAGATTGGATCGAACACAACCAATCGCCGCCGCCGCCGCCCCCGCCGTCGCCGGGAGCTCCCTCTCGCGCCACCAGGCCAATCTCCCTCGTCCACCTCAACCCCTCCTTTTGAGCTCCCTCTTTCTCCACCGGTCTGAGCTCCATCGTCCGCTGTGACCCCGCCGGCGGACGTCCGTGCTCCTCCGCTCGCCGGCACAGCCGCACAAGGGCTACTGCAAATGGGGAGGCGCGCCTGTGCCGGCTCGTCGCGACCGTCGCAGCGGCGTCATGCTGCACTGGTGGTGCAGGAGCTCACTTTCGGCTTGCTATGAAAGAATTCAGTCAGTCGTCGTGATTTGAGGAAGTACGTCGCTGATTTCTCATACGGCCTAGCAAACAGCATCTCGCATTGGCCTTCCCCACGGCATGCACACAACCAAACATGCATCTTACCTCTTTTTTGCTAAGCTAGGCTAGACTCAACCAGGATGACGGATGTGATGCAGCGTGAGGCTATGCAAGGAACCAAACACGCCCATAGTTGTCGGGGCATGCGGTTTGCGGGCCGCGGCAAATTTTTCTACGGGCCGGGCGAGTATGCAGGCTCTGTTCTGGCTGGAAAATTGGGCCGAGCCCACATACTCGCCGGAATTTTGCAGTTTCGCGTCTTTTGCGGTCTGCTAGAGTTGCTCTAACTCCCTCCTCCTATTCAGTAGGCACGTTGCGTGGTGCGGGATGGCATGCACCTGCGTGTGCCACTGCCCTTGCAACCCACTCTCCCTATTCTCTCTACTTATGTAACTGAGCCTGGGTGTGGAATGCGATCAATACCTGCCATTTTCTCACTCTCCCTGTTCAAACCGGGCATGAATGTCTACCATTGGCATCGTCCACCTAGTGCCAAAATATGGGGTCATTTAATGCATGTCCAAAAACGGATATGTTCAGTGGAGTGTGTTCGAGTAAGCCAGAAGGGTGCGCCTAAGAGCATTTTGTGTCTCTAAATCCTTTAAATGGCTTTAAATTTTTTCATGGACTTTTATGACCAACTAAAGACACCATGCCAAGTTCTCTATGTTTTCGGTGAATTTATCATTTTTTTGAAGTTTCTCAGTGAAAAAGGCCGAAAAAAGTTATTGAAACCTGGCGTGGACACCTCATATGTCCGTGTGAGGCCGCTAGAAAAAGTTGGGTCATTTATCCATAGTCCAAAAACCACCGGTTGAGATAAGTGTGTTAGACTAGGCTAGACGAATGCATCCATGAGCATGTACTTTTTCCTAATTTGAATTCTTCTGTTATTTGCAATTTCCGTCATTATCAATCAACATGAATATTTTCTTATGTCCTAAAATTTTCTTGAAATTTGTCAAAATATTTGGAATTTCAAATTGTTTATGAAATTTTTACAAACTTGTACACTTTTTCAAAAATTCTTAACAAGTTCCCAACAATTGATGAAAATTTTGAAAATAAATTGCAAATCACCTTTTCAAATTCATAAACTTTTTTAAAACAAAACATTTCTTAAATTTGTGAACAAAAAATTCGAAAATGGGAACATATTTAAAATTGCTGAACATTTTCTTAAAATTGTAGACAATATTTGAAAACCAGAACATTTTCTGGTATTCCAAAAATATTTCATTTTTTAACATGTTTTAAAAATAATAATAAAGTTCAAAAAGAGAAAGGAATTATATTGGAATAAGAGAAGAAAAAGGAAAAAAAGAGAAAAGAGAGAAAACATGCCCAACTAGGCGACGGTATAGCTCCCGTCGGGCCCCTGTTAGGCTGGTCCTAACGTTCATTTTCTGTTTCTTTTTCTTTTATCTCTTTTCATTTCCTTTCCTTTTTCCTTTTTCTATTTTCCCTTTTATTTTCTTTAATTTTAGTTTTTTAATTTTTCAAGTTATTTTTATTGCAATAATTGTTTAGAAATTTAAAAAAATGTTCACACCTTTTCAAATTTCTTCATTTTTTTGAAAATGTCCCTGTTTGGTAATTTTCCATATAAATTACAAAAAAGTTTAGAATTTTAAAAATTGTCAACACGCATGGATTTTCTCTACCTCGGTGTTTTTGCCCATTGCGGCAAACGATGGAGGTGTGCTGTATGGTGATGACTTTGGAAGAGGATGAGTGTGATGATGGCCCGGGGGGTGGGGGGTGGGGGGGTAGGCCGGCTTTAAAGCCGAAGTAGGCTTCTCAGAAAGCATGTGCCGTGAATGCGGGTGGATGGAAGGCTAGTGAAACTAGCTTGAATACGATGTTGAGGTTTTTTTTACGTTGATAGAGTTTCTAGTTGTGTTCAAGGTATCAAACACTAGTGCAGAACAGGGCAATAGCACCGGTTCGTAAGGTCCTTTAGTGCCGGTTTCGGAACCGGCACTAACATTTCGGCACTAAAGCCCCCCCTCCCTTTAGTACCGGTTCAGCACGAACCGGTGCTAAAGGGCAACCACGTGGCACGAGCCAGCTCCGGGGGCCGGGAGCCCTTTAGTACCGGTTGGTAACACCAACCGGTACTAAAATGTTTGGGGGATTTTTGATTTTATGATTTCTTTTTCATTTAATTTTGTGTTTTCCATTTTAATTCTTTTTCGTTTGCTGGTATTTTACGGTACTACACATTGTACACGTTATGCATATATAAATAGAATTTCTAGTAGAACCAATCATATATATATATATATATATATATCATCAATGTCTCACAAACCATCATATTAATTTACACATACACACATGTATAACTATATACAATTTCTCCTACATATGCATGTTGCCTTCGGAGCCAGTGGCATTAGCTTAATTGGTGCCTTCGGAGCACGATGACAATTGGAAGTGGTTCATGACATGTTCGATGGGGCGGTAGCGGGTAATAGTATTCTCCCTTCGGATTTATGACCTGGTGGAGCAAAAATCCCGCTATTTCCTCTTGAAGTGCTTCTACGCGCTCCGTTTCTAGGAGCTTGTCCCGCACCTCTTTGAACTGTTAAGAAGGAGATCAATATGCATGTGTATTAGTTGTGTGACTAGATATCGATAATGGTGTAAAAATTGTGAATAGTGTTCTGACAAGCGTACCCATTCCTGTCTTTGAGATCTGCTCCTTTCGGACGCCATCATGCGAATGTTCTCGCAAACGCAGTATGCACACAGATTAGTCCCCTGCGCCTGCTTCAGGGCCTTTATTACGAGAATGGAATTTAATTTGATCAGATAATAATTAATCAAGCATGATAATTAAAGAGATGGCAGCTAGCTAGCTAGTACTACTTAATTACTTACCTTGGATCGAAACCATTTCAGCTGTGGTTTCCATTCGCCTTCCGTGACGCTGATGAACCTTGCCCAAGCCCTGCCCGCCGACAAAGAAAATGAATAAAGGGGTTATTAAATAGTTCATATCATGAAATGACGAACTAAATAGGCCGAGATATATAGTTAATAATGATTGAAATTACCTGTTGACTATCCCATACAAGATGTTGTAGTCACTATTTGCTTTGAGTAGCGAGTCCAGTATTTCAACTGTTCCGACGTCAACTTTAATGATACACAAGATCCAGTCAAATCTGCATGCACACACGTTTGCATGTCTTAATTAAGCGGGCATATGTAAGCAAAAACATGTAGCTAGCTAGTAGGCAAAAACAGAGAATTTGTAGTACAAGAAAGTGTGACTCACTCGAAGTTGTAAGGAAGTAGTATATCTTCATTGTATTTGAGGTGCTTCAAGAACTCTAGCATGCTGTCCTCTACCTGCTTTTCATAATACTTGCTCATTTTCCATGTGTATTGATTAACGGTGTTTGGGTCAATGAACCCAATGCCATAGCGTCCACCTTTTCTCATTTCATACATCTTCATCCTGCATAATACCACAGAAAAGAATATAGTGAGGATAATTACAGGTAATGATTGATCAAAAGGATCACTACAGCTAGCTTGAGACTTAAATTACAGAAAGAAATCACTTACAGACAATAGCAACTGACGATAGATTTGTCGAGTGCGTCTTGATTGTATAAATGAAACAGTTCAGAATACTCAACGGCCACAGCTTTCTCATGGTAGTATTGATCCTTCTTGACATACACCATGAGGGACTCTCGATCGGATCTCTTGGTAATGTCCATGTACCATTGATGCAATTCATACATTCTCGTTGGGAGCTTCTTGACATCTTCTGGCTTGACCAAAGGTTGGCCCCGGACATATTTCCGTTTTATTTCCTCCTCTGTAATCACAGGCATGTCCTCGATCTCGAGGAGTTGTCCAACAGTGATCTTGAGTTCTTCAGCCTGCATTATATGCTCCTGGGTTATTACCACATCGCCCACCTCGGGAACGTAAACTGTTTGGCCACAATAATATTGGGCGCGCGTACTGTCACGTGTTGTCGGCACAACAAGCGGGGGGGGGGGGTCGATTGCGCCGCCTGTTCTCCCAGCTGGGCAATGGTTTTCCCGCATTTTTCGACAGCTGCTTGTTGTTTGCTCGAGCTCGAGCTCGCCTCCTTCTGTAGACGTTGTCGATGTAACTTCCTGATGTGGCGCTCATAGTCTGTGTCAACAGGCTTAGGAGCTGGTGGTTGAGCCATACGAATGAAGTGGTCAACTACTTCCACAGGCACTTTCTCCCTTGGCGGCGGTGGCGGTTTCGGTCCAAAATGGGCGTCGACTTCTGCCCGCACTATGGCATTGGTTTGCTCCTCGGTCCTGTCGTAAGCCCTCACAGGAAGAGGACTAGTGAGGTTTGGACCATATTTATATCGCTTGCCTCCGCCTGTACTTCCTGTACTATGACCTCGAATGGTACCGCTACGCACCATAGCTGCGGGGTGTCTCTTCTGCGATTGCTGAGGCGGTGGAGACGGCTGACGGGGCTGAGTTGGACGAGGAGGAGTGGCCTGAAGCTGTGCCGGACTTGGAGGAGGAGTGGCCTAAGGTTGTGCCGGACTTGGAGGAGGAGTGGACGTCTGACGCTGTGTCGGACTTGGAGGAGGAGTGGCTTGACACTTTGCCGGACTTGGAGGAGGAGGAGTGGCCTCACGCGTTGGTGGATTTGGAGGAGCGGGAGTCTGCTGACTCGGTGGCGGACTTCGACGAGGAGTCGGGTGACGCGGTGTCGGTGGCCTTCGAAAAATGATGCAATCCTTTCTCCATAGGATGATACGATGTTTGGCATCTCTGAGTGTGTGCTCCTCATCACCTCCAGGAATGTCAAGATCTAGCCCCAAATATTGCTCCACCACCTCATCAATCAAGACACGAGCATAGCCCGCTGGAATCGGGTTGCAATGGAAGGTTGCCTCGGGGGAATTTGAAAAAGCAACGGCGTCCGCCACCTTCATGGATATGTTCTTCATTTTGAAGTGTAGCTCGCAGTTAGTGTTCTCCGTGATGTCATCCACGGGGTATCTATCCAGCACTACTGCGTCGCCCGGGGCGGAACCCACGCTGCTTCTCGGCATGGATGGGGCGGTGGTATCCAATGTTGGATCATCCGCTAGCTGCTGCAGCTGCTGAAACCCCCTTTGCTGGCTAAGTGAGTCGATCTACTCCTGCTGCCGCTGGAATTTAGCTGCCAATTCCGCTTGACTTGCTTCTAGGCCTTGAAGGCGTTCATAGTCGAGCTTCCTTTGCTCCTCCTCCATCTTCCCTTCTTCTCCTCCGCAATCTTCTTTCTCGCATGGGTTCTGTAGTCAGCGTTCCAGTCCGAAAACCCCTCATACCACGGAATAGCGCCCTTGCCTCGTGTTCTTCCTGGGTGTTCAGGATTTCCCAGGGCACGCGTAAGCTCGTCGTTCTCTCTGTTGGGCTGGAACACCCCCGATCGAGCCTCTTCTATTGCAACAAGTAGCGCATCGTCGGCTCCGTTCAGACATGCCTTCGTCGAAACATTGCCTGTCTTCGGGTCCAACTCCCCCCCATGCGCATAGAACCAAGTCCTGCACCTGGGGGGCCAGCTCTTACTAACCGGAGTGACACCTGCATCCTCCATCTCTTTCTCAGACTTATCCCACTTAGGCATTGCCACCGCGTAGCCACCTGACCCCAGCTTATGGAACTTATCCTTTTTTTCGGCATTCTTCTTGTTTATTCTCGACCGTTCCTTAGCTAATTCTGAATCCTTGAATTTCACGAAATCGTCCCAATGAGCACTTTGATTCTCTAGTATCCCCTCGAATACTGGAGTCTTCCTTCCTCCCTTGACGTACTTCTCCCACGTCATTCTCTTGTGGTTCTTGAATGCAACCGCCATCTTCCTAAAAGCAGCGTCCTTGACTTTCCGCACGTCTGCTTCTGTGAAATTATCTGGTAGGGTGAAATGTTCCATGAGAGTATCCCAAAGCAGATTTTTTTGATTCTCGTCGACAAAAGTAACATCTGGACGTGGATTTGCTGGCTTTCTCCATTCTTGAAGGGAGATCGGGAGTTGGTCCTTCAC
Source organism: Triticum urartu (assembly GCF_003073215.2). Taxonomy (NCBI): domain Eukaryota; kingdom Viridiplantae; phylum Streptophyta; class Magnoliopsida; order Poales; family Poaceae; genus Triticum; species Triticum urartu. The sequence goes on along the minus strand of NC_053025.1, from coordinate 236,705,465 downwards.
AAGAACTCCGCACTGACGAACGAACTTGTCCGCAATCTTCTTAGGCGCTAATGGTTCGCCATTAGGTCTGATTGCCTCGATATTGTACTTTACGCCCTCCTTCAACTTTTTGTTCGGGCCTCGTTTCGTCCTTTTGCCTGAAGATTTGCTCGATCCGGATGGCTGAAAGAAGAAAGATATCGATTCGTTAATATATCTTCAACTCATTTAAAACATGCGATGATCACCAGATTCCTGCTTATATAAATATATATACCTCGCCGGTGTTTGTTGTTTCAGGATCAACATGTTCTTCGTCGTAGTTCATGACTTCATCTTCTCGGTCGTCGCGATCGAATATCATATCACCCTCTCCGGTGTTGTTTAGAAATTCGGAGCCGTCAAAATCTTCTTCATTCTGATCATCATCTGGCCCGCGTATGATATCGAGCATGGTCTGTTCTCTCTCTCTGTCGGTATTGCCCGCCATAGCATTTATTTAACTATGCCAAAAGAAATATAAAACAATTTAGTATAATCTCGAATAATAGATATAATCTCGAATACATCGTCTCGAATAATAGATATAATCTCGAATACATCATCTCGAATAATAGATATAATATTGAATACATCACTAGCTAGCTAGCTAGCAAGCTAATAAAGATCGAATAGTACAGAGTAATCTAGGCCACTCGCGGTTCCTGAGGTGCGGGCGGTGGACACCCAAAGAGAAGGAACCATCACTGGATCATAGCTCGGGTGATCTTCCCAAAGAACCTGCCAGGTATTGGAGAACCTGACGTCCATAGCAGCCATGTAGCGATGGACGTGCTCGTCCTCCTCCCTGACACGGCGACGTACCACCTCCGGCAGGGCCGGCTCCCTCCGCACCGAAAGTGGCCCACGTGAATGCCACCAAAGGAGATGAGGGTCAACGACGGGACCCGGGGCCGGGTTCCTCACCAAGCGTCGCGCCCCTGAAGGTAGCACCTCCCAGTGCCAGCCCGGCGGAGCCCAGTCTCGGACATGGGTCCTCTGAAGCAGGACGTCGTCGCGGACGTGTCGACGGCGAGGATGCGGGCCGGGCATCGTCGACAACAAAATACTATATGCCGCAAAAGTAAAGTAACATTTTTTAAATGATGGATTGTGATGATTTCATATATGCAAATTCTAAATTTTATAACTAAAAATATAAGAAACTAAAAAAACATCGATCATCGTCTAACAATTTGAAATTAATCTAATTCATCTAGCTAGCTAAAACTAACATTTCCAAAATTTCTAACATTTCTATATAACTAACATTTCTATAGCATTTGACATTATATATATTATAACTAACATTTCTACATACTATTTGACATTAATCTAATCTAATTAATTCATCTAAAACTTTGTATGAAAAACAGAAAAACAGAAAACAAAGCTAAAAACAGAAAAATTGTGTGTGTGTGCGCGTCTAGTGTGTGTGTAGTGTGTGTGTGTGTGTGTGTGTGTGGGCGCGCGCGCGTGTGTGTGCGCTACGGTCGGCGCCGGCACCGGCGCCGGTGTGCGCTACGATCGATTGGAGGGAGGAGAGGGGCCGGGGGAGGGGCTCACAGCGCGCGTGGGCAAGGTCGAGGCGACGGCGACGGCGAGGGCGAGGTCGATCCAAAGGCGACGGCGACGGCGAAGCGAGGGGATCGGCGACCGGGACGACGACGGGGGTGCCGCGGAGTCGACGGGGACGACGCGACGAGGACGGGGGCGTCGCGGAGTCGACGGGGACGGCGCGACGAGGACGGGGGCGGCGACGGCGCGGGACGGGACGGCGGCAGAGAGAAGTGGGAGATGAGAAACTGAAAATTTTCGAAGTGTTTCTTATATAGGGGACACCTTTAGTACCGGTTGGAGCCACCAACCGGTACTAAAGGCCTGTTTTGGCCAGGCCAAGCGGGGGGGGGGGAGCACCCCCCTTTAGTACCGGTTCCTGGCTCCAACCGGTACTAAAGGCCCCCCCTTTAGTACCGGTTGGTGCCACGACCCGGTACTAAAGGGGGTGCGCTGCCAGGCGAGGGGCGCAAAAGTTTAGTCCCACCTCGCTAGCCGAAGGGCGCTCACACCTGCTTATAAGCCCCGCCGCCGCTGCTGTCTCGAGCTCCTCTCTAAAGCAGGCCTTCTGGGCCTACCTCTGCTACTCTGCCCTGTGGGGCCTATTGGGCTTGCGGGCCTGCATCCTGGCCCAACAACAGGTTGGGTTTCTAGTCGTATGCAGGCCGCTGTGGCCCGGTAGGTGGGCTTTTTTCATTTAGTTTTTTCTTTTCTGCTTTATTTATTTTGTTTTATTTATTTTTAGTTGTTTTTTGCTGTATTTAGAGTTTCTTTGTGAATATTTTTGATAGTTTTTAGAAACTTTCAGTTAGTGCCGGTAGTTTTTAAATTTGAATAGTTTAAATTTTGAATTATTTGAAATTTGTGTGAATCACTAGTTTGTGAATAACTTAACTTTAAAAATACATTTTCCAGTGATTCTTTTTTCTATTGTTTAATATTAGTGTGTTTTATCATTATATTCAATTTGGTAATGCTTAAGTTATTTAAAAATGAAATGCCTTTGTAACGGATGAGTTTTCGTCCGAAACCCTGATACTTCGAAACAGATTGTCCATTTTGTACACGAAGTACATCCAGTGTTTGCGGTAACCCTCTCTACTTTTTTGCACATGCTATGTGGGTGAAATTATGATACCATGCCAACTTTCATCCTTTTCTGAGTTCATTTGAAATGCTTTTCAATTTCAGGGTCATTTAGCTGAAAAAATCAATAAATGCATGAAAGAATTTGCTTGCACATAAAATTTCTTCGCGTTTCAAATGCCAAAACACATAACTAGCTACCCTAACTATTACAGAGATTCCCTCCTGGGTGTGAAACACAGAAGAAAGTGATGATAGCTAAGCCGATCACATCCCAGATCTTTGGGTGTGAAACTTTTTCTTCGCGTGTGTCCCTTTGCGTCGTAGCCATGGAAAATCTTCATCATTTAACGGGATGCTCGGGTCAATATTCACTGTGAATGGAGCAATTTCATCAAACTTTTCATAATCTTCTGACTTGTCTGTCTTGTCATCCACTTCCACGATGTTTCTCTTCCCAGAAAGAACTATGTGCCGCTTTGACTCATCGTACGATGCATTCGCTTCCTTATCTTTTCTTTTTCTTGGCTTGGTAGACATGTCCTTCACATAGAAAACCTGTGCCACATCATTGGCTAGGACGAATGGTTCGTCTGCATACGCAAGATTGTTGAGATCCACTGTTGTCATTCTGTACTGCGAGTCCTCCGTTACCCCGCCTCGTGTCATATTGACCCATTTGCACCGAAACAAAGGGACCTTCAAACCACGTCGATATCAAGTTCCCATATGTCCTGTATATAACCATAATATGTTTCCTTTCCCGTCTTGGTTTCTGCATCAAAGCGGACACCACTGTTTTGGTTGGTGCTCTTCTTATCTTAGGCGATCGTGTAAAATGTATTACCATTTATCTCGTACCCTTTGAAAGTCATTATATTCGAAGATGGTAACTGGGACAGCAAGTACAGGTCATCTTCAATAGAGGTGTCATGCATGGTACGTGCTTGCAACCAGCTGGCGAAACTCCTGGTTTGTTCACGTGTAATCCAGTCATCAGACCGCTCCGGGTGTTTGGAGCGTAGCAAATTCTTGTGTTCATCCATATACGGAGCCACCAAGGCGGAATTCTGTAGAACTGTGTAGAGTGCTTCAGTGAGAGAATGTCCGTCCATACATATTATTTGTTCCCCTCCCAGCGTGCCTTTTCCATCCAGTCTGCCCTTATGCCGCGATTCAGGAACACCAATCGGCTTAAGGTCAGGAATAAAGTCAATACAAAACTCAATGACCTCCTCATTTTGACGGCCCTTGGAGATGCTTCCTTCTGACCTAGCACGGTTATGAACATATTTCTTTAAGACTCCCATGAACCTCTCAAAGGGGAACATATTGTGTAGAAATACAGGACCCAAAACGTTAATCTCTTCGCATAGGTGAACTAGGACGTGCGTCATAATGTTGAAGAAGGATGGTGGGAACACCAACTCGAAACTGACAAGACATTGCACCAAATCATTCTGTAACCTTGGTATGATTTCTGGATCGATTACCTTCTGAGAGATTGCATTGAGAAATGCACATAGCTTCACAATGGCTAATCGAACATTTTCCGATAGAAGCCCCCTCAATGCAACCGGAAGCAGTTGCGTCATAATCACGTGGCAGTCATGAGACTTTAGGTTCTGGAACTTTTTCTCTGCCATGTTTATTATTCCCTTTATATTCGACGAGAAGCCAGACGGTACCTTAATACTGAGCAGGCATTCAAAAAAGATTTCCTTCTCTTCTTTGGTAAGAGCGTAGCTTGCATGACCCTGATGTATGCCGTCTTTTCCGTGCATACGTTGCTGGTCCTCCCGTGCCTCAGGTGTATCTTTTGTCTTCCCATACACGCCCAAGAAGCCAAGCAGGGTCACACAAAGATTCTTCGTCACGTGCATCACGTCGATTGCGGAGCGGACCTCGAGGTCTTTCCAATAGGGCAGGTCCCAAAATATAGATTTCTTCTTCCACATGGGTGCGCGTCCGTCAGCGTCATTCGGAACAGGTTGTCCACCAGGACCCTTTCCAAACACCACCTTCAAATCCTTGACCATATCATCTACATCAGCACCAGTACGGTGGCGAGGCTTCGTCCGGTGATCTGCCTCACCTTTGAAATGCTTGCCTTTCTTTCTTACGGGATGCCTGCTCGGAAGAAATCGACAATGTCCTAGGTACACATTCTTCTTACAATTAGCCAAATATATACTGTCGGTATCGTCCAAACAGTGCGTGCATGCGCAGTATCCCTTGTTTGCCTGTCCTGAAAGGTTACTGAGAGCAGGCCAATCATTGATGGTCACGAACAACAACGCCTTTAGGTCAAATTCTTCCCCCATGTGCTCATCCCACGCACGTACACCTGTTCCATTCCACAGTTGTAAGAGTTCTTCAACTAATGGCCTTAGGTACACATCAATGTCGTTGCCAAGTTGCTTAGGGCCTTGGATGAGCACTGGCATCATAATGAACTTCCGCTTCATGCACAACCAAGGAGGAAGGTTATACAAACATAGAGTCACAGGCCAGGTGCTATGGTTGCTGCTCTGCTCCCCAAAAGGATTAATGCCATCTGCGCTTAGACCAAACCATACGCTCCTTGCGTCATCTGCAAACTCCTTCCCGTACTTTCTTTCGATTTTTCTCCACTGCGATCCGTCAGCGGGTACTCTCAACTTTCCGTCTTTCTTACGGTCTTCTCTGTGCCATCGCATCGCCTTGGCATGCTCTTTGTTTTGAAACAAACGTTTCAACCGTGGTATTATAGGAGCATACCACATCACCTTGGCAGGAATCTTCTTCCTGGGGCGCCGGCCCTCGACATCACCAGGGTCATCGCGGCAGATCTTATAGCGCAATGCACCACATATCGGGCAAGCGTTCAAATCCTCGTACTCACCACGGTAGAGGATGCAATCATTAGGGCATGCATGTATCTTCTGCACCTCTAACCCTAGAGGGCAGACAACCTTCTTTGCTTCGTACGTACTCTCGGGCAATTCGTTGTCCTTTGGAAGCATATCCTTTATCATTACCAGCAAATTTCCAAATCCCTTGTCAGATACACCATTCTCTGCCTTCCATTGCAGCAATTCCAGTGTGGTGCCCAGCTTTTTCTTGTCACCTACGCAATTCAGGTACAACAATTTTTTGTGATCCTCTAACATGCGCTGCAACTTCTTCTTCTCCAAATCACTTGCGCAGTTTCTCTTTGCATCGGCAATGGCCCGACCTAGATCATCAACGGGCTCATCTGATGCCTCTTCTTCAGCTTCTTCCCGCATTGCCGGCTCAGCTTCTTCCCGCATTACCGGCTCAGCTTCTTCCCTCATTGTTGTATCATCGTATTCAGGGAACCCATGGCCAGGATAGCTGTCGTCGTCCTCTTCTTCATTGTCTTCCATCATAACCCCTCTTTCTCCGTGCTTGGTCCAAACATTATAATGGGGCATGAAACCGGTCTTAAACAGGTGGACGTGAATGGTTCTCGACGTAGAGTAATTGTGACCATTCTTACAGCGAGCACATGGACAAGGCATAAAACCATCCGCCCGCTTGTTTGCCTCAGCCGCAAGCAGAAAAGTACGCACGCCCTCAACGAACTGGGGAGAGCATCGGTCATCGTACATCCATTGCCGGCTCATCTTCATTACACAACACCGAATAGACCAAATTAATACAAGTTCATACATAAAGTTCATACAACACTTAAATGCAACAAACAAATAACTCTCTAGCTAAAGCATTTAAATGCAACAACAAATACGATCAAGATCGCAATTAAGGTAACAATGAATCCAACAGCATAATGATACCAAGCCTCACTATCGATGGCATATTTTCTAATCTTTCTAATCTTCAAGCGCATTTTCTTCATCTTGATCTTGTGATCATCGACGACATCGGCAACATGCAACTCCAATTCCATCTTCTCCCCCTCAATTCTTTTCAATTTTTCTTTCAAGTACTCGTTTTCTCTTTCAACTAAATTTAACCTCTCGGCAATAGGGTCGGTTGGAATTTCAGGTTCAGATACCTCCTAGAAAAAATTTCTATGTCAACTTGATGGGCATAATTTGTCATAAACACGAAATGCAACTAGTTTTAAAAGAGAATATACATACCACATCCGAATCATAACAAGGACTAGGGCCGACGGGGACGGATATCAAAACCATGGCACTATATGTATAACAAACAACGTACGGGTAAGATAATTATACGAGTAACTATATATCCAAATCACACACATCAATTTTTATATAAAATTTCATGAACAAGAGGCTCACCACAAGGTGGTGCCGGCGACGGGACGGTGCGGGCGATCGACGGTGGCTACGATGGAGATTTAGAAGGCACTAAGTAAACCACACCTACATATGCAAACTAAGTGTTATTTTTGACCTCAAATTGCATATAAATCAAATACTAGCACATATATATATATATATCCTCCCAAATTACTAAACTCACAAATTAATCACTATATAAACCAATGCAAGAGCTAATCTAGCAATGAGAGATGAAAGGACAAAGTTGCTAACCTTTGTGATCATTTGAATGGATGAGGGCCTTCAAATCTTGACAAATTTTGGGTAAATTTTGTGATGAACTCGAGAGGAAGAAGGGAAGAACAGAGGAGAGGGCCGGAGAGGGGAAAGGGGGAAGAACAGAGTGCTGGTGGACGAAGGGTTTATATAGGACGACCTTTAGTACCGGTTCGTGCCAAGAACCGGTATTAAAGGGGCTGGAGGGGCGCCTGTCTGACAACATCCTGCCACCACTCTCATTAGTACCGGTTCGTGGCACGAACCGGTGCTAAAGGTTCGCCACGAACCGGTACTAATGAAAGCGGCCCGGCTAGCCGTTGGAACCGGCACTAATGTATACATTAGTGCCGGCTCAAATACAAACCGGCACTAATGTGCTTCACGATTGACCCTTTTTCTACTAGTGAAAGTCTAACTTGATGGACGTCAAAACTCCCCAAGAGCTTCCACGACATGAGCCCGGTTGGGATGTCAGACATCTGAACCAATCCTATCCAATTTGGTGATCCGCGTTTGGGGGGGGGGGGGATGTCTGGACCAAATTTGGCCCCCGACTTGACACCCGCGTAGGGGCCAAAAAGACATCCAGATGAACGAGGAAAGAAACAAAATTAAGGAAGTGGAATATGAGTGATCGATCCAACGACTAGTCTAAAGGATATTATTGTTGTCTAAAGTACAAGTTTTTAGTTGCTTGGAAAATCTAATAATTAACCAAAAATGGCACGCTTTTAGTCCATACTAATAAAGCGGTAGTACAAAAATTCCATAAAGTTCCTTAGCGCCATAATTAATTTTAAAAATTTATAATTTTGCTCAACACCCGCATTGCCCCAAAATTTTGGTTATTTCCGAAAGCATAAAATTTGAACTTGACCAAGTTCAAACATAAAAACGAAATAATAATTAGCCAAAAAAAACCGACCTTGCTTCTAGCTTCTCAATGGACATTTTCTCCGTCCTCCTCGTGCCCGCCCGCGTCGAGTTCCTCGCGCTCGAGAAGCTGTCCCTGCTGTGCTGCCACCCCGACCTCGACTTCGGCTCCTTCATCCCCTGCTGCCCCAGCCTGCGCACGCTCCGGGTTGGCGGCTTCTTCTTCCAAGAGGGTGTCCTGAGCCTCCACTCTGCGTCGCTGCAGGAGCTTGTCGTGGACAGCGAGACGGGATTGGCAGAGCATATCAACATTGTTGCCCCCATGCTCAAGCGATTGACCATGTCCTTCGTCTCCTCAGGGCTCAGCATCTCCGTCTTGGCACCAATGCTCGACAAGGTCTTATGGCGCTGCTGCTATACCAAAGACTCTGTTTTGTTTGGTATTTGGCGACTAGACGAGGTGTTGCTACGGACGGCAGACACACAAGGACAACTCCTCTCGCTGCGCATTCATCCTCAAATCGTTCGTACTTTCTCCTGCTCAGTCTACTGCAAGCTCAAGCTCAAACTAAACTAAATTTGTTAATGATATATATCCTGCCAAATTGCTTTTTCAGGGTCGGTATTTTCTTTACGGCGAAGCGGGCACCTTTACGCATGAGATTGAGAAGCATATGATTGCCAACTTCTGTGTTTTGGAGCTACATATCACAAGAAAGGGGCGTGTTTATGGAGCACCCGTGTTTCATCTCCTAGGGATGAATCAAATTTGTAGTGCTATGCAGAAGCTTAAGGTCATCCTGCTGGGACCAGCGGTAATATTCTGCTCTTAATGGCATACCCCAATGATACATTCTGTAGTAATTCACGTGTAATGTTTGGTTTTAGGCGAAACAAATATGTTCATAAGATTGTAGATGTCGTCAGCCCATGGGCTGGAAATCCCAAACTATCTCCTTGACTGCTCTCGAAGAAGTGGAGATCAACGGCTTCCAAGGAGACTGTCATGAGCTTGATGTCTTGAAACTGATATTCAGATGTGCGCCAATGCTTAAAAGAATGATTGTGAAGCTGTCACATAAGGCATCAAAAAGTTACTATAGAAGCAATAAACTATTTGACATCTCCAGGGCTAATTCATCTGTGGAGTTCTATGTCTATCTTAGCTCCGGTGAGTATGTTCATGATTCATGAATAGCATGCTCTCCTTGATTCAGCAAGAATATAATTGTTAGTTAATCTTGATAAGTTTTGTCAGACCTGGGTCTGTCAAGCCATGGGTTGTTTCATTTTGTACAGAATATCTAGGTGTTTGCATTGAGATGCAAATTATAAAGTCTGGAGCATATGTATTCCAGTTATTAGTTAAATATGCTTACCTGTTAATTTGTGCAGACAAACCCTCATATCAAATAGGAGCTGAATGGTGTAGTTGGTGATAAACAATTAGATTTTTTGTGCAGGCTTCCTTTTCTTAGTTGTGCTTTTTATTTATGCAAGCTTCTTTTTTTAGAACAGCTGCTTTATCATTTATTAATCATTCACCAAGTATTTACATAACAACAACTCTAAGATCAATGGTGGAACCCAATCCACGCACGTGAGTCAACTAGTACATTACAACCAGCCTTTGCTAAAGCATGAGTTACAAACATTAGCTTCTCTAATACACCATTCCACACTGAATTCAGAAAACAAAGAGCACCGAGCCTTCAGGTCTTGGACCAGCACTCCATATACTGATCGGTTCAGCCCAGCGTTCTTCGGTTTCCTCACTGCGTCCAAGCAATCCATCTCCAGCATCACCTTTCCAATGCCCTGTTGCCTCGCCAAAAGAACTCCTTTCTTCGCCTCCAGTAGCTCTGCCAGAAGAGGGATCATAAACTCCTTGGGGAACCTGGAACATTTACCTGCAGCAAACGCACCATTATCTTGCCTGATTACTACCCCTGCTCTTTCCACTCCTCCCTTGTTGTCTAGATCCCCATCCACATTAAATTTTCATCCACCCTTGTGGAGGCAGACCCCAATTCTTTTCTTTATCACATGAGTGTGAGGTAGGAGCTGGAGGATTGAGCTGCTTCCATTCCTTCTAAATATAATATGGACTCTCCTGGCCACATCTTTGGGGTTTATTATGGGCTCACCTCTGCATGCAGCGCCCCTAGCTTGCCACAGCTTATAGAGTGTTCTGATAAATAGGCTTAAGTCGTCCCGACAGCATAGGAAAGTTGGTTTGCATCCGGTGCATTTAATTTTCTACTTCTGTGCATCAAGTGCTTAACCTTGCCCATTTCTTATAGTACAGTTGCTCCAGACCTCCAGTTCCTTCCAAACTTCTTTGACATACCCACAGGCCATGGCCCAAAAACAATGAGCAAATGATTCATTTCTAAGGGCACCTCACATTAAATTTATTTTCCTCCTGGCCAGTTCTGCGCCCACAGCCACACTTCAAAGGGTGACAAGCCAAGCATGGATCTTCATTTTTTAGGAGCATTCACACTCCACAGTTTCAACCAGCCTTTATGGTTTTTAAGGTTAGATGAATATCGACCCTCGTTGTCCATACTGATTATGAAATATTCATCCCTACTTAGCAGAGAAAATTCCATTTGTGTTCCAGTTCCACGCCAAGAAATCCCGACCCTCCCATTTGCCCACATTAGTCTGCAAAAAATTATTTGCGCCAGGTTCGTAAAAGATCTCCCTAACCAAGTAGCATTCAGTTCCTTTGAGTCTGGCAACAGTAACTCAGAAACCCTTGTCACACTTGTATCACATTTACATCCAAGGGGCCTTCTGCTACCACTCCTTGGTATCAGTTATCCTGCCACACCTTCAGATTCTCCCCATTTACTATGCGCCAGATTAACCCTTTTTGCAGCAGACAACGCCCATGCAAAATGCTCCTCCATGTCAGAGACATTTCTTGGGTTTTTTTCCTGCCTCAGAGGGAACTCGTATGCTTGAAGTATCTAGCTTTTAGGGCTCTAGCACATAGAGTATACGGACAGGTCAGAATTATCCAGCCCTATCTTGTCAGAATAGAATTCTTGATTGATGTTGTGCCTTGCTTGAGCCCCACCAAAATCCTGATATAACAGAAACGATGTTTGCACAGAGATTTTGTGAATGTAAAACAGCTCATAGTAAATGCTGGAACAGGCTGCAATACTGGCTTCACAAGAATTCTTTCCCTGCTTTTCAGAGTCCTAGCTAGGCCCTCACAGCCCAGCACCTTTCCCCAAGCTCTTTTCTCTTCTAGAATATGTTGGAATGCATCATTTTTGGATTTACCCACCATTGTTGGCAATCCCAAATACCTTTCATTGATGATTCATTTCCAATAGCGCTAATATCCTGCAGCGTGGCTTTTATTTCCACTTGATTCCTGAACTCGAAAGATAGTGGAGCATTTCCGAAGGTTCACCTTTTGACGAGAGCTCATTTCGCACTTCTGAGAAATCTGCACTACGGACGCAAGGTCAGCAGGCTTTCTTGTGTTGCTTCCAGGAACACTAGACTGTCATCTGCAACGATTTTCCCTTCATGTTTTTTTAGACCTCATACCTTACTGAAGTGACAGATTGCATAACCATCTCAATCCACCTTTCCGAAAATCCTATATGGCTGAGTACACTTTGCAGATAGCCCAATTCGACTTTGTCGTACGCCTTCATCAAATCTACTTTAAGAGCACAAAGCTTTTTTCTTTTGGTTCTGGCACAGGATAGTGTAAACACATGTAGGCAGTAAAGACATTGCCAGTAATTAGCGACCTAGAATGAAGGCATTCTGCTCTTCTGAGATAAGAATGGGGTGAACCTTCTTCAGCCTGTTTGCCAGCAATTTCAATGCTATTTTGTAGAGAACATTTCAAAGGCTGATGGTCGAAAATGAAATAGTTCCGCCCCTGAGACTCTCGAAACCAAAACTAGGATTGTGTCATTTAGCTCTGTTGGGTAAGCTCCTCCTTCGAAAAAGTCCCTTATTGAACCACATACCTCCTTCCCTAACTCCCCACAATGCTTCTGAGATGATAACGCCGGGAGGCCGTCGGGTCCCAGTCTCCTAGAGCCTTGTGGGACTCATCTGGAATAGCGTTGTACTAGTCGCCATTTCGTTAGAGATAAGGGAAAATTTTGTTTTTGCCACTCTAGATTTTGCCAATTTTCCTTATGCCACTCTAGATTTTGATATTTCACTTCTACCACTCTTAGTTTTTGAAAATTATCATAATTGTCATTCCCGTGGCAAAATAAAACTGGTTTGTACCACCCCTTCGGAGGTGTACAGATCCGTGTAGAACTCCCTAGCTATTCTTCTCATGTCTTCATCCATACTAATTCTCCTTCCATCTATAGTCACCACTCAGCAGAGATTTTATTGTATTCTTCCTCTTCCAATGGGAGGCTCTAGCTTGAAAGTTTTTCGTGTTGCCATCATCCGCATTGAGCCACTCGTCTTGATCTCTGCCTGTACATCACCTCTTTTCTCACCAAAATTCATGTGTGGTTTTGTGTAGCTTGAGCTACATGGTACCCCTTATCTTAGCCATCCATTTTTGCATCAAGATCCGTGCAGGCACATTTGTCATTTTTGTTTCTTTCAAACAAAACAACGTATAGACTTCAAACTTTGCAGGACAACAAAACATTCTAATTACTATGTGGGAAAAAACTTTCAGATTTTTTCATGCATTTAAAACACTAAAATTTATTTTTTTTAATCAAACAAATCCTCATTTTGTATATTTATGTTGGTCCAAAAAATCTGAAAGTTTTTTCACACGTTGAAGTTGTAAAGTTTGTTTGATCTGCAAAGTTTGAAGTCCATATGTTCTTTCATTTGAGAGAAACAAAAAAGAGAAATCTTCTTGTTGCAAGTTAGTTGGAGAGTACGGATCTCAAAGCAATGTTGAAGGGCTGAAGATAAAAGGTTCCATGTAGCTTGACCTACAGAGGAACTTTACCAAAATTCATGCATGCAAGCCTCTTGAACTTCTATAAGATCTGCATTCTCAACCAGTGGACTCTCCTGCTTTACCTCCACCGGTTGCTGGCTCGATACCTTTAGCTCACCCCCTACTGAACCAAAAAACTCCCTACCCCACTCTTGCATATGGTTGGAAATGCTTTGAAGCCGCCCCCACAGTCCTCAGACTCCATGCTCTCCTTTGTCACTATTAGTTCACGCTCAAGAGAACATCTCCATATAAGATTCATGGCGCCCCCACATCTCTCCCTATTGGAAGGGTTGTCTGTTACTTCTTCCCCTCCCTAGTTTCTACTTTCAACTCAATTAGTAAAGCCATGCGATATGATCCTTCAATAGCTATATGCTTCACTGGAATCTCACGGAAGGATCTGGAATTATCTTTTAATTCTCCCCCCGTGTCGCACCCAGGTGGCACCTGGGGCGAAACCGCCACCTCACCAAGTTCCCCCTCCCTTGTGCTCCTCGTCGCCGCTGCCGCCGGCTCCTTTCGCCGCGATGGCGGCGGGCCCCCGCCGCCAAATGGTGCCAGGGGAGGCTCTTTGTCGTGGCGTTGGTGACCGTCACGCTCGACTGGGGGTGGCGATGGCGGCTCACCGGTGTGGGTAGGCCGGGGCGGCGGCCTCGGGAATGCGGTGGTGGGGGTGATGCGGCGCGCTCCCTTGGCGTTGCAGCATGGAGGGCGCGGGTCTGGGGCCCGAGCCCAGATCTGGCGCGGGCAGGTGGCTGATGCGGCGGGCCACCACGAGTGGCAGGTTGGTCGGGATGCGGCGGTTCCGGCTGGGATCTGCAGATCCGTGGCGGCGGCGGCGTGCCAAGGGAGAAAAAGGCGACGCGGCGACGTAACATGGGACGGGGTGGCGTGTGGTTTTTTTGCTGTGCGGGCGGTGGTGGCGTGGCTGCACTTGTCCTCGTGGGAGGGCGTGTGGCGGCGCGTGGAGGGGCCTGCAGCCTAGTGCGGAGATGTGGCCTGCTGGTCACCTGCTCCGGCGTGGTGGAGGCCGGGGGGGGGGCATGGCAGAGGGGCTCGGGTTGGCCTTTGTGGCGCTCGGGCTGCGGCTTTGGTCGCGAGGGGCGCGAGTAGGAGGCCTGGAATGCCGAGGAAGGGCGCCTTAGGTGCGCGGGTGTTCCAGATCTAGTCCCCGGCGGCCGCGTTGGCGCGCATGGGGTGTGTCGGTGCTGCTGTTGCTTGGCTGTGGTCCGGAACGATGGTGGTTCTTGGCTTCGGGCAGCGCTCCCGTGTTCCTTGTCGGCATGGTGCTCGGGAGGGTACATCGGCTTGGGTTGTGTCCGGTGGCTCTGCGTCCAGATGATCATTGTTGGATCTGGTGCCTCGTTCTGGAGGTTGGCCGCCGGTGGTCTCTGCGAGGTGCAGTTGGCTGCGGCTGATCTCGGTGCTTCTACTTCGTCGATGGCAGCTTCGATGGTGGTGATGGTCGGTGGGATTGCTGAGGCCGGTGCGGGATGATGTGCAACTGAGGTGGTGTGAGAGTTGTGCCCGTCGTTTACCTTCCTGGAGGCATCATTGCTTTGCTACTGCACCCCTCCCGCGCGGATCAAGGGTTTGGCCGGATCTGCGCGGTCTGGTCGTGAGTCGCTGAGTTTTGGTGCAGATCTTCATGCAAGCCCTCATGGCCTTTGCAGTGTGGGTTGGGTCAACGATCGCCTACGGCGCCGAAGTTGGAGTCGTTTGCTCAGAGTGTAGGGATGGCGATGACGCCTCTAGGGGAGGAGTGATGACGATGACACTTGCATGCTGTCTCGTCGAGGCCTTTCTTGTAGTGGTGTGTGTGGGGTTTTTATGTGTACCGCTCAGCGGTTGTGATGGTTTTCGCCCCGTTCTCCATGATTAACCGGGCAATCTGGTTTTCGCTCGGTTTTCCTTAATTAATTGAGCAACTCTTTTCTTAATGAATGCAGGATAACTGCCATTTAAAAAAAAATCTCATGGAAGCAATCAAAGAGAGCAGCGTTCCCAGAGTCTCCTCGTTATCATGCTTGTTATTCCAAGTGAAATGATATCCTGAATAGCCAAGGTTTTGACACCCACATACGTCCGCACATTCTCTAAATCTTCCTATTTGAGTGGGATTTTTATCGTTTCGACCTCGCTGCTACTGAAGCCTTTCGAACCTCATTAAAATCTCCTGCACACAGCCAAGGTAAGTCAGACTGTGCACAGAGGTACCGAATGATACTCCTTGTTTTGTCAGGGAGTTATGCTTTAGGTTCTCCATAAATCCCTGAGAACCGCCACTTTATTCCCTGCTCCTGAATATATATGTCTATGTGTGTGCGAGTACGGCTTGAATTCCACAGAGACTCCGTCCCGCCACCACAGAGCCAAACCTCGTCCTTTTCCATTAGAATTCACCGCATAACCATTCTGAAAACCCAAACTCAACCTTAGTCTCTCCATCGTCGGTTCTTTTTTTTTTTTTTGGTTTCACATAGAAACACCAGCCCGTGGTTGAAGGATCAAACTATGCCCCTTAATTCTCCCACAGTTGGGGTCAACCCCCAAACCCTGACAGTTCCAAGGTAAGATCCTCACTGAGCCCGCTGGGACTGCTCCTCCTTAGCAGGCTCCGTTGTTTTCTCAGTTAGGTCCGCAGAGTCACTCCCTTCAACAGTTCGTTGTCTCTTCACTCCTCCAAAAACTTCCGTCCTTTCCACCCACAACAGTACCTTGTTGGACCGGCACCCACACCTTCCTCGCACTACTTTTCCTGGAGGTAGGAGTCCGCTTTTCTTTTATGGGTACTCCCTGTCCCGCCTCCTGAGGCCAGGGCTTTTTCACACATTTGCGCCTCATTTGGCCAGTTTGTCCTGATGCCGCTCCAGCCATGGTTGCCTTTTTGGTAGGCGAGCAAACCTTTTTCTTGCCCTTCACCTCCATGCCACCTCTCCCATCTGTTGCTCCTCTCTTCACAGGAGCAACAGATGGGAGAGGTGACTTCCTTCTCAGATTTCTTACAACTCTCCTTGCCTGCCCCTGCGGCAGAGTCAAGTTGCGGTCGCCTTGGAGGGAGATCATGAATAACAGCACTCCCCCTCGTTGCCGACTCTGATGAGATTGATCTGCTACCCCAGCTGCTTGTTAGAAATAGGCGGAAGTTGAGAAGCAGAGGGGAGCTAGGGCTGAACACAGGATAGTTTAATTTCTTGAAGTTGCGCCCTGTATTGCTGGCTTGCTGCTCTAAGGTATATATAGAGTACAAGGCAAGTCGGTTGCTAGTGCTAAACCGACCCTGCAGTCTAGCAGCTGCCAGTACATGCAAAAAGGCAAATTGAGCTGCATACACTAATTGACTAAGGAAGCTCCAGCCGAGCTGTACTAATAGTCTAATATTACCTTCATCCCAAATTACTCCCTCTATAAACTAATATAAGATCTATTAGATCCCTACTTTAGTGATGTAAAAGATCTTGTATTATTTTACAGAGGGAGTACTTGTCTTACAATTTTCTAGACACAGATGTATCTAACACGAAAATGTGTCTAGATATGGATGTTTAGATACATCCATATATGGACAAATCCAAGACGACTAATTCGGGACGGAGGGAGTACTAGCGAAGTTACAAGACAAGGATTACAGGTTACAGTGCAGCTAAGCCACTATCCCAAGCCTTGGTCAAGCATCGCGTGCAGCCACATTAATTTGCTGCTCCGCCGTCCACCTGGGGCTTGCCCCAGATCTGCCTTCAACCCAGGAATCACCGGCACTGAGGCCTCCTTCTCAGTCAGCTTTCGTTCCTCCCAGCTTCATCGAGATACTCCCTACTTCGTCACTGGGTACGGCCCTCGACTTCCCGTGCTCCGCCATGGTTCTTTCCTCTTCTAGCGCCCCAGAACTCTGCCCCAAAGGCCCAAACCATCACCTCTCCTCTGCCCGAGCCTGGGCTCTCTCACTCTTGACACTCCGAAGGATTCGTTCCTACGCAATCCTCCGTATTGATTATGCCCTTATTTTGCATCTGTATTCAGTGGCAAAAAGATAGTTTATATGTTACCTGAAGTTAAATTCTTTTGGACGACTACTTCTGTACTTCTCTCTGCTTACAGCTGGCATGTACTGAACGACAACAATCTTTACTCAGACAATGACTCTTTAAGTTTGAGCACATTATGATACTGATCAGAGCTTGTTTCAATTTGCCTCCTCTGCAGGGTTACCGCATGACGGGCCACATTTCCTGTCGAGTTGAATCTCACCCGTACATCTGTGGATCAGTGGTCCACATTGACAACAAGATTATCCTCCCACAAGGACCAACTCCCTTACCTGTTATTAGGATTTTTCTTTGTGTTTGTGCCTTGGCGCTGCCGACATGTCAATATACTATGTTTTTTCTTAATTTGCCACCACTTAGAGACCAAAAATTCTAAATTACTATGACATTTATTTTCTAGTTTCGCCATGAATTTTAGAGATCGTTTGCCATGTCAATGTACTACGTTCTCTAAATTTGCCATGTATTAGAGATCTTTAAATTTTCCATGGTAAGCAATCTCTAATTCAAACTTAGCTGCGCGAACAACATTTGCCATGATAAGTTTGTGGACCCTGGCAAATTTAGTTTTAGATTGTGGATTTTTTTTGTGAACATGGCAAATTTAGTTTCAGATCATGGATTTTTTTCTGTGAACATGGCAAATTTTAATCTTACCATGACAATTTTTATTGTTTGGATCATGCCAATTAAATTGTTGCTTTCTTCGAGCATCATGTATATTTGGTTTGTATGTATCATGGTGATTTTACACTACTTTTGCCATCATGACAAAATTACACAAAATTTGACATCGTAGATGACTCTCTTTTATTGTAGCAAATTTCTTTCTTTTCGCAACATGCAAAATTTCTCTTTTTTTAATCATGGTAGATAGTTTGCGCATCATGGCAAACTTAGTTATGGATCACGGCAAGTTAGTACATGGACCATGGCAAATTCAGTTTCGGATCATGGAAAACCTTTGTGACCATGACACTTTTTTCACCATGGCAATTTTCATATTTTGAAACAATCCAAAATTTAATTTAAACCATGACAATTTTTTTATAGCAAGGCAATATTATTTGTTTGACCATGCAAACTTTACCCATTAATTTTCTATTCTTTTATATATTCAAAGCACAATAGAGGTGAAAAATAGAAACTTAGGCTAGAAATTCCTCCAAAAATTTCAGCGCATATGGCTGCTCGGATCGTGGAAAGTGGTGGCGACTAACACATGATTGACATTGTTTTGGTGGTGCTTCTCTAGTACCCCATCTTGAGCTCCGTTGTGAAAATCCTATGTGTGCCTTGAGTTGATTATGCCTAGGCAATGGCGATGTTTGTGTGTTGTTACCTTGTTGAAGACGTTGCTCGGATATGCTTAGACTTGTTCTTCAAAGTGAAAACTTAGAATATGATCTTTTGTGGTTGGATCCAGTATGACACGGATGAAGGTTCAGTGAAAGCTCCGCGTTCCGAACCATCCACTCATGAGACCTAGGATCAAACCCCAATTCCTCTCTTTTTTTTCTCTGTATTACTAGGGGTGGAAAATATGCAAAATATTGTTTTTGGGTACATGGAAAATTTACAAAAAAAATGTACTAGCAATCTTTTGCACTAGATACAAATGGTCATCACTGCAATTGTTTTGATTATTTTTTTGCAACAGTTTTTAGACCCCAAACTACCTAGCAATTTTATTTCATGCATCACTCCAAACTTGCCATGTGTCTATGGCAGATATAGTTTATACACCATTTTTTTATTTAACCATGACAATTTTGAAAATTACACCATGATAGTTTTATTGCAGGTAACATGACAACTTAATTATCTAGACCATGATAGTTTGCTGCTGGTAGCATGACAATTTCATTATTTACACCATGACAATTTTATTAGTTAGACCATGCCAAAATATATTTTACACACCATGGCAATTTCATCAGTTAGATCATGACATTACTGAAATGCATCTGCAAATATTCTGAGCTTAGTTCTCAGTGGACAGAAACGTACCGCACGTTTCCGTGTTATTGTTGTTTCTCATTTCACGGGTCAACGACGGTACGATGATCATATCATTGTTAAACTCCATGAAGAGATTCTAATTGGGCTTCCGCGCTTCCATATCTGAGGTAACCAAAATTGAGATGCGGCTCAAAAGTTCGGAGGGTGAAGTCAAGAATGTATTTTCCTATCCATCTTATTGATCAGAAAAACTCGTTATGGCATCTCCAACATGAATCCTCAAAACATCCGTAAATGTCTGGATCAAGTTGTCTGGATGCACTATGCCATCAAACGCAATACCCCATTGCTCCGAGGACGCATCCGATTGTCTGAAATCCGGCAAACTAGACACAAACCACATGAAAGTTTGTGGGCGTCCAGACCACCACCAGGTACGCGTCTGACGTCCCGATCCCGCCCAAAAACATCTCTTGCGGCCTTGCCCTCGTGCCTCCGCTCACCATGCCGCGTTCATGCCGGCTCAGATCGAAGCGACCGTCACTTGAGCCGGCATAGAAGCCGCACGCCGACAGAGATCGCTGCGTCCCTATCTCCACATCTGTTCAATGCCGAAGAGACATGACAAAACGACTATCTATCGCATTCAAATCAACTGCCTGTCCGTCCACCTGTCGGCATTAAGGCGCCCGCTGCTTGGACTGATTGGTGTCCACTATTTATACGTGGCCACGCTCGACATGATCCACACCACACCATGTTCGCTTGCATTCCTCCTCCGCGCATCACCTCCGCCATGACCGCGAGATCTAGAGCGATATGGAAGAGCCTCTTGACGGAGCAGAATCATAAGTTGTTTGGCTTCGCGGCCGGCTGGCAGGCCCGTCGTGCGCGATGGTTAGAGGCCGGCGAGCTCGCCGGAAATGAGCGACAATGACCCGATGATGGAAGAGGAGTCCAACGACGAGCTAGCGCCCCCGCCCGTACCAGTCCATGTCGGCTTTCACCATGGAGCATGCGAATGCACACTTCAACGTCGTCATGGCGCAGGAGGCATCGAGTGATGTTGAAACAAAATATTCCAAAATCTTCCATATTCAAAATCATAAAAACATGAGAAACGTTACTGGCAAATTACCAAAATCAATGGATAAAGAAGTGTCCGAAAGAAGAACTACTTGGCAGGCCGGTGGAGGCGGGGCCGGTCCTGGGGCCTCCGCTCGGCCCATTGAGTGCACCTAGCACCTGGATCGAAACCGAATTGATGAGCTTGAATCTACTAGGAATAATTGGGCGTTACGATGGCACTAGTAGAACAAGAGACTTCAGAATGTGCAACTCTTTTCTGTTGGTCCATTACCAGGTTGTGGGATTCGGTCATTAGGTCACGAAACACATGGATCAGTTTCTGCAGTCGGAGGTGGAAGACAGGCTCAGTGCCTGAACAATACTAATTATTAACTAGTGCCTGAACAATATTAATTACAAGATATGAAGTAAACATCTATGACTAGAATTTTACTTGTGAGTATCACTGATTATTAATTAGATACTTGTCGTATCTAATTTTATTTTTTATTGAAATTATGTGTATGGACAACACAATATCTGTTGTTTGACTTGGTAACTATTGCAAATTTATAGTTATTTGGTTTAGTGCTTATATAAGTTGGGCACGGATTTTTCAAGTCTTCAGTTTGTGACTGATAAAAAATTTGTAATGTGCCACAAAAAATATGCTTAGAAACTTCGTATGGCGAAAAATCTGAAGATCTATTTTTTGTGGCATATAACACATATTTCTCTAGTCAAATCAAAGACCTAAAAAATTGTGTCCAACTTATAAACAGGGAGTATCCAAATATCCGGTTGTGATTTTTAGCCTTTTCAATTAGCTTGTAGCCCGCCCTGATCCCTATTTTTTTTCCTGGCTCAGCTACTGGCAGTTGGTGTGTCAATCACAGAGAACATTTGACAACCTACTGGTGCGGCGACTTCGACATTTTATTTCTTTCTGTTCTGCGGCATGGTCTGGTTTCTTCGGCCTTCTGGACTGGTGATGACGGATTGCAAGCCTATACTGTGCGGTGTGACGCTCCAACGAATGTTTCTTCGGTGATTTGTAGATCCCGTTTCAAGTGGTGAGTGGCTATCGTGGTCTTCAAAGTATGATATGGAGAGGGCGTATGTAGGTGTATCTTTTTATTAATGTTGGTTCAATGCAATTTTCAATCATCAACTGCCTACAATCAAAGGAAGAAAAAGCTACTATGATTTTCAATGTATTTTGTATTGTGGTTGTTCTGTGACTAGTTGTCTTTCCATGGTACTGGCTACTTTTTTATAATAATTATCTAATCTATGATAAGATGTACTCTCTCTGTAATCTAATGTAAAGGTCTTATATTGTTTATAGAGGGAGTACTTCAGTTGTGTTTAAACCAAATCAAGTCTCATGGCGCAATAGTCACATGACTTGTTTTTCTTTTGATGTCAAAATAAGAAGGCTTGTTTTCAAAACTACCTTCCTAATCTCGAGATCAAACTTTAAGGAATGTTTGAAGTGCATGCAAAGTTTCATTACGAAATTACATTGGTGAAAGTCGTGAAAAAAAATCACAGCTCCAAAATGTGTTTGAAACTAACATTTTCAGAGCATCGATTTTGTTTGGTTTTACTGACTAGTGTGATTTCGTGCTGAATTTATGCATGCCCTCCAAACATATTGCAAAAAAATCAAATATTATAAAATTTGTTCTGTTTTTTTTAAATTACTGTTCATTTATTGAGCTCGAGATTAGAAACTCCACGGCCACTTGTTTTTTTGGGGAACGCTAAAACTCAGTCGCCAGTTTTATCCACCTGTTTCAATCGCTGATGTGTTCTTCCTTTTCAAAACACACTAGGCCTTCCGCTACGTGGGTTGTGGGATGTGGCTTGCGGCCCTTTCTTTTGTGCTTGTCTATTTTTATATTCTCATAGTCGTCCCATGTAAATCTTTGTATGTTTTTTCTTCTTCTTTTTTTGCTGGTTGTGTGCACCATGTATGTACAGAAGAAGACTTTTTTTTTTGAACACGCAGAAGAAGAAAGTTAATCGGCAGATGACTCTATGTTTATGTATACAGTATACATGTGTACTTGTATTTCCATTTTCAATTTTTTAATCATTCTTGTTTAGGAAAAATGGAACATTTATATTTTTTAGGAACATACATTTTGACACCGCATGAACAATTTTTATTCTCACATGTTGTTGTCTTATTTTTTTAATTCTGAGATGTGGTTGCCTTTTCTACATGACTTTTATTTTATTTGCTTATTTGTATCCTGTCTATATTTTTTTTTACTTTGTTTCTTCGTGTATTACCCAAAAACAAATTTTTATTGTGTTTATATGCTATGTGTTTTTCTTTTCTTTTTCACAGGCGTACACCGTAAAGTTGCATGCCTCACACTAGGCATGCAACTACAAGTGTTGCCCTCGAACTAACATTTGTTTTGTTGGAGAACAGTGGGAGAGGGGAGGAGTAGTTGCGTGTTTGTCACTAAGCATGCAATTGCAAATGTCGCCTTCAACTGCAACTGCATGTCCACACAAGCGACTGCAGTTGACTTTTGTTCTATCGATGGGCGGCAGGAGGGGGGTAGTTGCATGCCTCAGACTAGGCATGCAACTGCAAGTGTTGTCCTTGACTGCAACTGCATATCTACCCACCCGATTGCAACTAATTTGTTTTCTTATGTCGGAGGACATCTGGAGGGGGGGAGGGGGGGCACTTGCATGTATGACCGTAGGCACGCAACTGCAAGTTTCGCCCCCGACTGCAATTGTATGTCTACCCATCCGACTTCAATTGTCCTTTGTTTCGTCGGAGGGTGGCGAGAGAGGGGGGAGTTGCATGTTTGACACTAGGCATGCAACTGCAAGTGTCGCCCTCAAGTGAAACTGCATGTCAACACACCCGACTGCAACTAACCTTTGTTTTGTCGGTGGGCGGCGGGAGAGGGGGCGGGGGTAGTTGCATGTCTGACGCTAGGCACGCAACTGCAAGTGTTGCCCTCAATTGCAACCGACGCTTGTTTTGCCAGAGGGCGGCGGGAGAGGGACACTTGCAGTTAATTTGCTCCTTTTCCCCTTTAATATGATTTTAATTTCCCATTAGTAGAAATACATTTCCTTGTGTGTATATGAATATTTTAAAAATACATGTTTAAGTTTTTTTTAATAATTAGTGAGCACTTTTCGAATATGCGGTGAACATTTTTTTCAATATGCGACGAACAATTTTCTAGAATTTTTCATGCAATTCTTAGTAAATGTTCATGCATTTAAAAAATTGTCCATATTTGAAAACACGTTTCATATTTCTTTTAAACTGTCCGTAAAATTGAAAGTTGTTCACGGTTCTTAAAAATGCTCATGTAATTTTTAGAAAATGCTCACACACTTTTTAAAAAATTGTTCGTGTAACAAAAATGATGTATATACCTATGTGTTTGACCTTTGTCCTTCTGTACTTTGACAACAACAGGCAACAACTTCATAGCTCGCGGGCAAGCAATAGCAAGCACAAAACTATTATTATTTTCTTCAATATCTTTTCTTTGTGTTCAAATACTTTGTATCATGAAAAAATGACAATAAGTTACATGACCATATAAAAAACACTACAAGCATGCATCGTATTGCATATACAAGATTTTTTCCGGCAAAAAATAATGCTATGATTTGAACAAAAAATTTACCTCACTCGTTGAGGTTGTAGCTGGATAGCAAAATACATATTATATTTGCAGTCGTACATCCCAACTACAAAAAGAGGAAAAAAATCTGACAACAAAGCAACAGATCACAGAGGAAAAGATGAGATAAAAGCCCAGTAAAAGTACAAAGCCAGCCCGTAGCAGCACAAACATGCAAAAAGTTCAATAAACAAAGCAGGCCTGGTTTGTACAGATGAAGTCTCAGTCGACTGAGATCTAGACAAACCTTTTTTTATGAAACAGTTGCGTGCACCTAACTCTGCCGAGCTAATTTAGTTTGCTGTGGTCACGGGTTCACGACACGGTATACCTGCCCTGCCCTCGTGGCGGTGAGGGGGAAGGATGCTGCCAAAGCTTGCCTCCTCCCCTCCCCGCGTGGCGCCAAGCTCGTGTGCATGGCGGCAGCTGCCACCCATGCACGCACGGCCCTCCCTCCTTATCCGCCCGCCTCATTAGACCTCATCAGACACGGCGATCGTCACTCCCTGTCTCTCTGCCTCTTCCTTGCTAGACTAGTTTCTCTTGCCGCCCTGCTCTGCTCGGCTCGGCTCGGCCGCCGAGGAGAGGACAAACGTACACCGGCCGGCGACCGAGGAGGGGTGTGGAGAGATGGAGCGGGTGCTGACCGCGCTGATGGACCTGGTGGTGCCGCCGGCGAGCATGGTGATGCTGGCCTTCGCGTGGCCCACGCTCGCCTTCCTGCGCGCCCTCGAGTGGGCCGTCAAGGCGCTCACCAAGGAGGACATGCGCGGCAAGGTCGTCCTCGTCACCGGCGCCTCCTCTGCCATCGGCGAGGTACGTGCACTGCATGGTCATGCTGCGTGCTGCCTAGCTCCGGTGAACGTTGATGGCGATTGCTCATGGTGTGTGCGGAGCAGCAAGTGGCGTACGAGTACGCGCGGCGGGGCGCGAACCTGGTGCTGGTGGCGCGGAGGGAGCACCGTCTGTTCGCGGTCCGGGAGAACGCGCGCGCCCTGGGCGCCGGCCAGGTGCTCGTCGTCGCCGCCGACGTCGTCCGGGAGGACGACTGCGGCCGCCTCGTCGCCGACACCATCAGCTACTTCGGGCAGCGTGAGTGCATAGCATACAATCAATCCCTTCCATGCTCTGCTTCAGAGTGGTAAATCTGAGTATCTGACTGTCCGTAGTGGATCATCTGGTGAACACGGTGAGCCTGGGCCACGACTTCCTCTTCGAGGAGGCCGGCGACACGGCGGCGTTCCCCCACCTCATGGACATCAACTTCTGGGGGAACGTGTACCCGACCTACGCCGCACTGCCGTACCTGCGCCAGAGCCACGGCCGCGTCGTCGTCAACGCCTCCGTCGACACCTGGCTGCCCATGCCCCGGATGAGCCTCTACTCCGTAAGCCCGCCCCTCCCCGGATCGATGAACTTACCACTAGTGATCTCGCTGGAGTATTTCATACATCGTGTGCTTCTCAGGCGGCGAAGGCGGCCGTGGTCGACTTCTACGAGACGCTGCGGTACGAGGTGAAGGACGAGGTGGGGATCACGGTCGCCACGCACGGCTGGATCGGCGGCGAGCCCGGCGCCGGCACCGGCATCGGCACCAGCAGGTTCGCGCTCGAGGAAGGCGCGGGGGCGGCGGACCAGACGCAGGCGCAGGCGCCGGCGCAGCAGTGGACCAAGGCGGACACGACGCCGCCGCTGCCGGCGCCGGGAGGGCTGGCGGTGGAGGAGTACGCGCGGGCGGTGGTGGACGGCGCGTGCCGCGGGGACGCCCGGGTGCGGCGGCCCGGCTGGTACGACGTGTTCCACGTCTTCCGCGCCTTCGCGCCCGACGTGCTCGGCTGGACGTTCCGCCTGCTGCTGTCGACCGCGCCCGCTCCGTCGACGGTCGCCGGCACTGGGCGCCGTGCGCTTGTCGTTGCCCCTGTGGGCGCGCCGACCGCTGCGCTCCCGGCTCCGCCCGTCCGCCCGCTGATCGAGTACCCGGCCGCGGTGGCTGGTCGGAGGCCCGCGGCGGCGCAGCTACACAAGCTAGAGTGAGATGAGATCACGGAGCCATTTGTAGTACCGCTGCATATGCTATTTGTGTTCTGTATCTATGTCAGTCTGAACTGATTTTGATGGCGCTTCAACAAATAAATATGAACTCCGTGTGTATGACATGAGATGACATGCATGCTTAAAAGTGGTTCCATCATTCTGCCAGATAAATTTGTGCCGCTGCACAATCATGCAAAGAACTATGAGAGCGGCGTTTCGGTGCCCGGGTGCATCTGCACCCGGTCAAAAAAATTCATAAAAAATTTAGAAAAATTCAAAAAATTTCAAAAAAAATTAGGGTGATAGACAATTTGATGCATCAAATTGTCTATCACCCTATTTTTTTTTTGAAATTTTTTGAATTTTTCTAGTATTTATTTTGATTTTTTTCGTGAGCGCAGGTGCAGATAAGCTCGGGCTCAGATTCGAATTTTCGAAAGAACTAGCGCTACATGTGTTTCAAGCTATCAAAATCCACTTGATTTTAACTCATTTTTATCCAATTTCAGTTTCCCTAAAAATAGCTTCAAATTTCAGAGGTTACAGATATTTTGGGACCTGTGTGCACGTCAATTGTTAAGAATGTTCGCTATTGGAAAAGGTTGTGGAGAAGACTGTTATTCCAGCTAAACACTGATTATGTATTTATGGCGATGAAATGAGACATCAAAGTGGTCGTGCCGGAGTGGTTATCGGGCATGACTAGAAATCATGTGGGCTTTGCCCGCGCAGGTTCGAATCCTGCCGACCACGCATTTTGTTTTATCTTTTTCCTATGTTGATAAAATTTTGAATCTTGCTCGATCAGTGGACGCGTTGTCTTGTCTCCAAACTTATTGTTTTGCCCTCTCTCATTACATCTCCGCGCAGCTAGTAGACTCCCCCAAGCATTGTTAAATCGAGATATGCACTATACTCCTTTTACGAGATAAGACACTGTCTCCAAGCAACAACAATTAACTGACTTAATTAGCCACATAACCATATGCTAAATTAGTTTAGCAGAACGAAAATGTATGTGCCTTACTTCCCGTCACTTGACTATTTTATAAGGTTGTACAAAACACTTAACAATGCTGCTACGGTATAATGGGTATGTGGATCCTTTTTCCATCCATTCTATCGACACTCCATGCCATATCAGGTGCAATTGCAATCTAACACTTATTTCCCCCCGGAGAAAATCGAGTGGTTAAACAAGTGGGTGATTAAATGAGCGTACATTTCCAGCAAATCATGATAGGGAGGACATAAAAAAAAATGCTAATGTCACCCACCGATGATGGAACAATCGACAGTTCTCTCTTCTAAGAAGAAAAATGTGAAACCATTTTAAAATCATGTTAACAAAAAGACAAAAGAGTTGATTAAATCTCCTTTTGAGATTGTGTTCTTGGCTTGTTTTTTTTCTTCTATATTGGGCAGGTCTACAGACGAAGGAAGAAGCAGTGAAGCTATGACAGGGGGCCGAGATGATCAGATCAAGCACAACTAGGTTGATGGTGATGTGCGATGAAGCCAGACGTACGGTGGAAGACGCTGGAGATGTCCTTTCTTGGCGATTGATGTCGATGTGCGGTGGGTCTGGCCGCTTGGTTGATGTTGGTTGTTGGTCTACGTCGTGGCGATCTTAGCGGGCGCCTTTGCTGGAGTGTTAGCTACTTGCTCTTTTGTGGCCGGTTTTGTAATGAGATTAAACTAGTTGGTGTTGTCAGGTTTTTACGCCCCATAGTGCTCGTTTCGATGGCGGACGAGCACGGTGGGTTTCTCGGCTGTGTGTTGAACTCGCTACCCTCTTTCCCTTCTTCCTAGTTATGTCTGGCACTATTGTATTTCCGTTTAATGCAAATGGAAAGGGGCACACCCGGTTAAAAAAAAGACAAAAATGACCAATACCACAACAAACCAAAATGCAAAACAACTTATAGTTCCATGTTAACAAAAAGACAAGAAAAGCCAACACCACAACAAAAGCATGTTAACAAAACAAAAGATAACAGTGACACCAACAAGAAACATATTGTTTAATTAAGTATTTATCTCACAAAGAGATAAGAAATACATTCCACTCATGAGAGAACTTATCAAAAAATTATCCTCCTAGTGGAAAGAGTTTACACAAGTATTAGGCGAGACATCCAGGCAAACAGTGTCATAAAAAATGAGTGCTGGCAAAGTTTAGAAAAGTTGGGCCTCGCAATCTAGGTCTCTTTGGTTGACCAACATGTATAGGCACAAGATGTTAACAAAACCTGTTGGCATTGCCTCAAATAATGGCCTTGATTAACATCCCGAGGTCTCATATCTACACAAAGGTAAGCATCCTGCAAGCATTATTCGACTCCTCTGTGTGGTGTGACACCTCACGTGTCTCCATATGCTACGCCATGGCCAGCTACACCTTCTCGTACATGGACTGGAACATCACAATGTGGCCCATTCCGGCTCGATCACACACCCGTCGGACCGCTTGCTAGCGCGTGTCCTATGGAGCTGGAACGTCGTCGTGTCCGGGTGGCACACGTAGGGGCTTCCCAGCGAGACTGACGCTGATGAGGCTACCGAGGTAGACACTGAACCCCTCGTCGGTTGTTTGGTGCATGAAGAGAATCTTGGTGTTCTTCATGAAAATGTGCAAGGGTATGCAAATCTAAAAAAGGATTGTTAATACACAATTAATGAAACGAAACCCTAAGCTCAACATTGAGCTATGTCCGCAGGAATTATCTTACTCAGAATAAAGTGAATGTTGTACATACCTTTCACTTTACTATTCCATTCATGTTAGCATAAGTTAATCCATGAGTATCTTCTACATAAAGCGTACAAGATATATGCAAATCTAAATATGTATTCTCGGTGCATAGTTAATGCACCCACACCTTTGCTCAACATTTAACCCTGAAGTACAAAAGGGAAGTGAACACTTGGTTGAGTGCAAACCAACAAGATAGGTGCTCTAACTAGCGTGGTAGAGTATGTTGCTGCAAAGGATGTATCCATGGAGATTGGCACACACATTATCATCATAGAAACCATGATATTTTTGAATCATACGCTTTACATATTTCTGCTGAGATATTTAAGAATATTGAGATATGGACAAGCATGCACATATATACACTATAGGTCACTCAAGTGGCATAAATGGACCTAGGAAGGATTGTGATTCTGTTTGTTTTATTTTTCTCTAAGGATGTGTACGTACTATTCTTTTAAGGGTCATCATGTCAAAAAAGAAAATAATTTTGCTACAAGATATTATTTGAATTTGACGTATTGTGTGTGTATTTATTTTGATGGATATACATTAAGATTCTATATTAAAAAGATTTTAATAGATATTTATCATTATTGTTATTGAGATAAATGGAAAAAATATTATTCAAGTTTGTATTTCTACAGAAAAATATCACAAAAGTATACAAGTTTCGTACAAATATCAATTATTTTAATAATTTTCTCTGGGATGAAAATGACATTTGATCAATTACCTATCTAAATAGTTGTCGGAACAGCAGCACCACCACCAACAAAGAACATGTAAATTAACTACACATGATCATTATTGCTTGGTCCTGATAAAATAAATAATTATATATCAAAACAAAAGGTAATAGATAAAATGATATTCACTTATAAGCTCATTCAATTTTTTATTTAAGTAGGTAAATGTCCGTTGGAACTGAGGTATAAATATTTCAAATATATAAACATTTACAATCCTTGTGCACATCTAATAACATTATGCCGATAAATAGATGCATGACCAACTGTATTGTAAAATAAAAATATAAACAGTTAACAAATTAATTTCACCGTGCCCATGTGCTAAAAAAATAAATACATTACAGATGTATCAATTCATATAATTTCATATAACAAATGTTCTTAAGGTTTACAGGTGAGAAATGATAAACTATCAATTGTTGACGTGAACTAAGTAACACTAATAATATGCTCCATTATCCTATATACGGATGTATGATTTATTGGGTTCGTTTTTCGCCTAGCTGAATTCTTGCAAGGGATTTCTATTTCAGACAGATAAAGTAAACTTCAGTAGTTTTGGATAGAGTTAGTAAAGATTCAATCATCTCAAACCTCTCAAATAGCTACATGTCGATACTGGATACATTTGATTTGGTGCATTAATGAAGTTGCATGCAATAAAAAACACTTTTAGAAAAATGTGATCAAAACGCACCTGGCTAAGGTAGAACATGACATCGTTGTAATCTTGACCCATCAAAAACTGTAGAAAATAAAGAAACTGATTTGAGATGTGCACTTCCAGTATCCTAAGCTCAAAATAACATTTCATAGGAGGCTCAAATACAACAACATCAAGGATGGTCGAGGATTATACCAGAACGTTTGTGCTTCCAAAATCACAGATTTTCAGCCTATGAGTGTTGGTTTCGAACTGGCGTGCACAACCGAACCCGCAGCAAACCTCGAACCATCTTGCACCGGCAGTGCGTACAGTTGCGGCATTCGTACATGAAGGAAATATGCCCTAGAGGCAATAATAAAGTTATTATTTATTTCCTTATATCATGATAAAAGTTTATTATTCATGCTAGAATTGTATTAACCGGAAACATAATACATGTGTGAATACATAGACAAACAGAGTGTCAATAGTATGCCTCTACTTGACTAGCTCGTTAATCAAAGATGGTTATGTTTCCTAACCATGGACAAAAAGTTGTTATTTGATTAACGGGATCATATCATTAGTTGAATGATCTGATTGACATGACCCATTCCATTAGCTTAGCACCCGATCGTTTAGTATGTTGCTATTGCTTTCTTCATGACTTATACATGTTCCTATGACTATGAGATTATGTAACTCCCGTGTGCCGGAGGAACACTTTGTGTGCAACCAAACGTCACAACGTAACTGGGTGATTATAAAGGTGCTCTACAGGTGTCTCCAAAGGTACATGTTGGGTTGACGTATTTCGAGATTAGGATTTGTCACTCCGATCGTCGGAGAGGTATCTCTGGGCCCTCTCGGTAATGCACATCACTTAAGCCTTGCAAGCATTGCAACTAATGAGTTAGTTGCGAGATGATGTATTACAGAACGAGTAAAGAGACTTGCCGGTAACGAGATTGAACTAGGTATTGGATACCAACGATCGAATCTCGGGCAAGTAACATACCGATGACAAAGGGAACAACGTATGTTGTTATGCGGTCTGACCGATAAAGATCTTCATAGAATATGTAGGATCCAATATGGGCATCCAGGTCCCGCTATTGGTTATTGACCGGAGACGTGTCTCGGTCATGTCTACATTGTTCTTGAACTGTAGGGTCCGCACGCTTAAAGTTACGATGACAGTTTCATTATGAG